>NW_008632848.1:63578-75321 GCF_000691845.1 Merops nubicus | reverse complement strand
GCCCGTGTCTGAGGGGCTCGTGTGTCCCCTGCGCGGGGGCAGCTGGAACCGGCTGTGGCCGGCACCGGGCAGCGCCACCCGCCCCGCACAGGGGCTGCCCGGACAGGCCCATTCCCTGCCAGCAGAAATACACAGTTTAAATTGTCCCCTGTCCCACGTGGGTTGGGTTATGGGTCTTAATACTATTTTTTGGGGGTAGGGAAAATAACCAAATCTCTGAAAGAAGGAAGTGTGATCATTATGTTGGAGAGATTTTACTTCAAGTGAGGGAGAAAGCAGCTGAACTCTTTACCTGCATTTCTCCTTTCTGATGCCATTTCAAACTGCAGGTAACTAAAGAGGAGAATTGGGATTCCTGTGCTGAACTTCTGCCTCTAGGGATTTTTTTTTTTTTTTTTGTTTTTCTTCTTTGTCTGTCTTGGTCAAGTTTTGTTAGGAACAATTTTTGTTTTAAAAGCATCTCGTATTGCGACTAATACAGCTTTAAATGAAAGTCTCTTCAATGAAAACAATGTTTTTATTTGGTAGGTGATAAAGCCCTCTTCTTTTCTTAACAAAAAAAAAAAAAAAAAAACCAACACATTTTAGGACTGAAAAGCTTGTATCACATTGCAATTACAGAAGTAAAAACCTAGATGTAGCTTAATGAGTAAATTAAGAGTTGGATAATGGTGATCCATTGTAAGAGATTTTAATGAGGAAAATGCTCTTTAATCATCTGATGATTATGGAAGAAGAGCAATAATCTGCCATTTTGATGTCCTGGCAAGGTAATTTACTGTATTTTATTTTCTTGCTGTGAAGCTGAATAGCCTCACTCTGCATCCATGCAGCAATCTGAAACATCTGGCGTCTGCCGTATTCAGAAGTCTTTTAAGTGTTCATCCCAAACTGAGTGAATAGAGAGCATATGATTTCTGCTGCTGATGCACAGAAATATACAAGGGGTTGCAAACGTGGCTGGAGATAGGATTACTGCAAGGTACGTTTTGTAAGCACTTTTCAGATAATTTTTTTACTTGTATCTGAAAACTGTTTTTATTCTAGGGTGTAATCTAAAAGCTGTGACTGGCTGTCTCAAAAAATGAAAAGCAACACCCCACACCAAATGCTTATCTGCTGCCACAGTACCTGAACATGCCTTTAAAACTACAGCTTCTGGAGTGTTGTGGCTAATTTTTTTTCACAATGGAAATACTTTTCAAGTGTATAGTATTTGTGTCTTATTAATGGAGGGAGCAGCATCCTATTCCCACAAGGAAAGGATGTATGTGTGAAGCAGAGTATAGCATTTTACACTGTCACTGGCATGAAGTGTAGTCTCAGTCTTCACGGGCATCCTCTGTTGTGACCCCAGTTGCTCACTACTTATCTCAGGAACTGTGGTGATGTAGTCCTGACTGACTGCTAGCACTGTTCATTAAAAGGCCCCAAAGCAATCAATAGATAGTCAGCTCCTTTCCTACCTGAGGATTTGATTGTCTGCAGCACTGGCTTCACATAGTAAAATGCATACAGTGCAAAGCCTATAGACTCGCTCTTTTCATTTCTGAGTCACAAACTACCTTAAAAGCAGAACATGGTTGTTAGAATTTAATTAGTAATTTAAATTCTTGGGGTTTAGCTCAGTTACAATTATACCATAAAGTATTTAATCTTTCATTTTTTGTAGTTGTCCTTAAAGGCTTCAGTTTAAATATTGCCCAAAATGCTTGGTTACATCTTTCTAGTGAAAGGGTGCAAGTGTCACCTGTTGGTAGCACTTATTTCTGATGGCATTTGTTGATACTCAGTGGCATGGTGTTGTTGCAGTGCGCCTCCTGGAGACAGAGGTTTCTGTTGCCTCTTTGTCCCCAAACATGGGCACACATCCAGAATTTTCCATCTTTCCCAGGTTGTGGTTGGCTTAGCCACCACAAGACCAATCCCCTAACACCCATTGGACCCCTGACCTGTAGGTAACCCATCCAGGTATCCTTATAGGACAATGCCTTTGTAAACCCTCCTACCTACCTGTTAAAAACCCCTGGCCCCAAGGCCACATGCTCTTTCGCTTCTCCCCCTGGGGTGGGTGCTGTTTCAGTGCCTGCCTCAGGTGTTTTTTGTTTATTATTTTCATGTTATTAAGACCTTTTATTTTGGAAGAAAGCGATCGTTGCCTATCCCTCCTTTACTCGCCACTGTCCTCCTCTTTGCTGAAGACCACCCTGGAGGTAATACGGGGGTCCCGCTGGGGGTGTTTTCTTCCCAGGCAAAACCAGAGGGTTTAAAACCCTCCGAAATATATTTTTGAAAAGTAATACGGTGTGGCACAAGGATAAGCAAACCACCAATCTGTATGTGATCACCATTTTGTTACAGAGGGAAGGGCAAGGGGAAGAGGTTTATCTCTGCTTCAGCATTCTGTATGGATCCTGGTCTACATAGTTTGAGGTGGAAGCAGCTTTTGGGACGATAGTTGAGAGCAGACTACTGCTGCAATTAGTAGCTTTCAAAAATTGCTGGGAACAGTTCTGTACGTTCTGGTCTTTACATCAGCAAGTATGCCTATTCACATTGATGGAATGTAATGGTTATGATGGCAATAAGCTAGAAACTTAAAGATAATAGAGATCACATTAATTTACTTTAATAAAGTATTTTTCATTAGCTTTGTTATTTTTAAGTTTTCTTGGTGTAAAGCCCTTTTTTTTGTGACTCTCTGACTAGTATAATCAAAGCCCTGAATGTGAAGGGAATTTTGCAGGTACTACTGCTGTATAAATTGTTATTTTTGTGTATATCGTAGTGTAGTCTCCCAGATGCTAGTTGTTACTGTCAAATTGTTTTAATTCTAGTAGAACCTAGTAAAAAAAAAACCAACCAAACAAAACCCCATTCCCCCCCAAAAAAAAAAAAAAAAAACCCACAACCAAAAAAAACGGTGAATAAAACATCAACTTTTAAGAATATATGGTATCAAGCTACCTGAAAATCTGTGGAACACACCTGTATTTTCTGTTGACAAGGTGAAATAAGACTTAGACTTTCAAAGATGTTTTTTCTAATGAAAACCTAAACAGGTGATGGGACATGAGCAGCTGCCATGTGTGTTGAGTTGAAAAGTGCCCTGATGCATTGATTATGGTTAGAGAGAGCATGGAAGTGTCAGTGGGAAGAATACGTAAGACTTGAGCTTTATTAATGATTTCACTGTCATGGCTGCTTCTAGGGTCATATTTAGATGGTAGATTTGCTGAAGGACGTATTTTTAAAAACCAGAAAAAGAGGAAGAAAACTCAAAAAGCAGAGACTACTCAAAGCTATAGGTAGTCCCAAGCACTTGGGACTTTATTCTTTTGCCCTGTGTGCTTTGAGAGAAGGAAGACAATGGCTGTGCAGAGTTTGGGTTGAAAAAGTAAAAGCTGTGTAATGAGATTACTCCAGCTATCACAGTGTGATTCCATTGTACTGCTATGCCTGTGTCCCACTTTTCCAATAAATCATAATAACCAGCTGACAATGCAAATATCACAGCGTGTTGTCTGGGAATTATTCTGATTAGTTTGTAGCTTGCAAAGGCTCCGCTCCCTCTCAAGCAGTGAGTCCTTCTCCCATAGCTGTTATTTTTCCCTGATTCTCTGTGTCAAAAGAGATATTGAGATTGCAGTGGCCATAATTTTGGTTCAAAGGTGCTTGTAATAACTTCTGTTTGCAACCTTTCAGGGCTTTTGGGAGTATGCTAGTAATACAAAAGTAGGTTTTTACAATCTTCTCTTGCAGAATATCTATAACTAGATTTTTAAATCCTGTATAAAGCTTTGGTTTTAAATCTTGCACAAAGATAGAAATGTATATTAAACCATTATAAAAGCATACAGTCTGCACGTGTTCTCAGTAACCTATCTGGAATACAATAATATCTGTGGATTGTAATTCTTACATATATAGATATATATTTTTTTTTACAGAAATAGCAAAATTCCTGATCTGGAAATTATGTATATATTTAAAAACAAAAAAAAACAAACAAAAAAAAACCAAACCTTAATATATTTGTGTTTCTTCCTGCGATTATGATTTTTGTGTCATGAATTATGGTGTTTTTTCAAGCTATTAGTTTCAAAAGTATGAGACATTGATTCCAATGTAAAACTAGGCTTGGACAAAAATTCAACAGAAGAAGATTAAAGCATGCAAATGTTTACACTGACTTTTTCTTGAGTTCTAGTTTAAAGTTTAACAAGAATTAGTATTTTTGAAGTCATCACAGCATTGTCCTATAAGGTGATCAGTGTGAACAACCTACTAATATTTCTGGTATCGTTGTTTATTGAAATAATTAAACTTCAGACACAGTAACTGGCTCATTAGTAGTGTGACCATGTTAACTTTCTGACCCACTTCTGTTAAAATGTTAGCGCTTATTATTGAAAACACCCAAACATCAGTTTTTTTCCAAATAGTTAATCCTTTTAGGCTTGTCCCATTTGGCGTGTTGTTTTTTTTTTTTTTTTAGACCTCAGTCAGCAACTGAGCAGTGTGCAGCCACTCAGTCACTCCTCCCCTGGCTACCTAGTGGGTTGGTGAGGAGAATCAAAACCCAGTAAAACTCCTGGATTGAGATAAGAACAATTTAATAGTTGAAATAAAATTAAAATGTGATGATAATAATGAAAAGGAAGATAATGGAGAAAGGAAAGACAAGTGATGCATGATGCAATTGTTCACCACACACAGACCGATGCTCAGCCAGTCCCTGATCAATGATCTGCTCCTCTTGGCCAAATCCCCCAGTTTATATACTGAGAGTGATGTCATAGGGTATGGAATATTCCTTTGGCCCCTTTGGGTAAGGTGTCCTGGCTACGCCCCCTCCTAACTTCTTCTGCCCCTCCAAGCTTCTCGTTGTCAGGGCCTGAGAAGCTGAAAAATTCTTGGCATAGGGTAAGCAGTACTGAGCAACAACTAAAATATCAGCGTGGTATCAAAATTGTCCTCATAGTAAATGTGAAACACAATATGATATCAGCTACTAGGAAGAAAATCAACTCTATCCTAGCTGAAACCAAGACAGGGGGCTTCTGTACTTCATTAATATTCATTATGTAATATATTAGCTGGGAACCCAGGTTAAGCACCTAGACTCAATTCCTTGCTTGGCTACAAATTTCCCAAGTGTCCTTGGTAAGTCATTTACTCTTCCAGTATGTCAATTTCTAATCTACTTAATAGAATATTATTCTTTCTATTTGGAGAGAATACTGACTGTAGCAATAAACCTACAATGAATTCAGAAATGCTTAGGAAGTGTAGGATGGATCTGTATGCCAGAGGTGGATGTGGAAAGATGCAGTTGTCTCTCAGTGTGGCAAATGAAAATGAGCCAACAACCTTGTCCTGGAGCATATTTGGGATCTACGGAGACTTACACTGGCTTCATATTAATTGCAGAACCCTTGCAGTATTACTAGAGTAATCTTTTGGTTAAGTGAAAAGCAAACTGGAATTTTTTCACTGGATTGTAGTATCACCTTCTGCTCTTAATAAATGGCAATTTTACCTATGAGCACTTATTTTGTAAAGAAGGGAAAACAATTTTTTTTTTTTTTTAAAACTGTGGAAGTGGAAAAAATTGGCAAAATGCTCAAATCGAGTCACTATATTGCAAATCATAGAATGATTTGGATTGGAAGGGACCTTTAAAGGTCATCTAGTCCAACCCTGCCCCTGCAATGATCAGGGGTATCTTTAATTAGATTACTTTGTTCAAAGCCCTGTCCAACCTGACCTTGACTGTTACCAGGGTTGAGACATCTACCACCTCTCTAGGCAACCCATTGCAGCATTTTGCGGCCATCACTGTGAAAACAAATCTTCCAAATATCTAGTCTGAATCCACTCTCTTTTAGTTTCAAACCAGTACCCTTTGTCCTATGGCTACAAGCCTACCAAAAAGTCTGTCAACAATGTTTTCTACTGGAAGTGTATTTGGTTTGTTAACATGGGAAAGGGACAATTATTGCTTCATTTTTAGAGCGTATGGAAAAAAAAAAAAATAAAAATTTACTAGGGAATAGGATTTTTTTTTCTCTCCTGCATTTCTCCAGATACATTCCTGCCAACATACAGATAAAATTATTTGAAAAATCTACAAAGAGCAAATGTTTCCCTATCAAAATATACAAAGAAGCTCATTAGAACAAACAGTTTAATTGAGAGAGAACTAGTGGGAAAAGAACTGGTAAGAAGCCCCCACGCTTCAAGACATCTCAGAAGGACTGCATATAAAAAAAAAAAAAAAAAAAAAAACAAGCCCTAGTTTTTTAGGAAGTGTTATGGGCACATCTGAAACCTTTCAGATAAGTGTTCTATTGGATGACATACTATTCCAGTTGTGCATGCTGGCAGCAGGGGTTTTGATTGAACTACAGCAAATGCCAAGATTCAGTTAACTATGTTTCAGAATCACTGGGCTGGGTTGTAATTACCTGCTGTAAAAATAGGAAATTGTCATGCCTGGTAACACTGGAAGCAGCATCCGCAGGAATTTGTACCTTGAACACAGCAGAAAATCCAAGAGGCTCTTGTATAGACAGCTTCTGCTGCTGCTCACTGATAACATGGTCTGCAACTTCTTTTGAGAGCAGGACTTCGTTCTAAAATAAGCCAACAGGAGCAGGGAAACATGTTGCTACCTAGTGTGTAGGTAGTTATCACTGACTATGAGAAGGTGTTCTGTGTGCCAATATTATCTTGATCATCTATAAATTTGGGTCCATTTGAATTATTTTTTTCTGCGTTATTGCTAAACTTATTGAGACTAATGTTCCACTCAATACCTGTACTGTATTTCATCTCTGGTTAGAGTACTTTCTTCCATCCATCTGCATGTAAACCTATCAATATTTAAGTGCTAAGGAACCCTTCTGGGAGGGTGAGGATTAAGGAGAATGCTCACTATCTCCCTAAGTGTTCAGGGATATGAGAGTCCCTAGAACCGGGTAGAAATCTCGTTTGTTTGTTTCCCCCTCCACCCCGCCTTAGCTTCTCTATCCTAAAAGTCAAATTTCTTATCCTAAAAGTCATCCCAAAGAAATACCTGCTATTGCTGCAACTTAGAAAGCAGTTGAAGAGTGTCTTAATTGTTCCCTGTTGGTTGCTGTTTAGCTTAATAATGAGATGATGTCCGCACCAGCACTTTGTAACATTTCCTGGGAAATTTCCCAGGTTCTGGAACATTACCTTAGCTTGGGGGGTGAGTGTGTGAGGAATCAAAACCATCCACTAGGCTTTAACCCTGTTCTCACTAGTGTTCCTCCAAACACTTCTTTTTCACACCTCAGCAACAAGAATGTTTCAGAAACTGCCTTAAGATACCAAATAAGCAGTTTTCCAACACTATCCTGTTGTGAAGCCTAAAAATAAAATATATATTAGAAAGCTTGTGTATCACTTCTTCATAGTGGCTCGACTGCCTGAGAATATTTCTAGGTCTACTTAAATTTATTATACATATAACATAGGAGTCCTTATTCCCCATAGTATTGAACAGAGATGGAAGCAAAGGTGCCATAAGTGCTGTTTTAGAGCTTAAACCTTTAATCTCCTCTAGCTGGTACCAGAAATTGCTAGGGGTATCTTGCTGTTTCCCCCATGAGCACTAAGCAGAAAGCTTGCATCTGAAGTGCATTGTTCAACAGCTAGTACAGGATCTGTTCATTCACAGCTCCATCTACATTGTGATGCATGCTGAAGAACTTTGCATTTTCAGGGTAGCTTAGTCGTTGATTCATGGATAGAAAGCTTTATACATTATTTGCTAAACATTATTTAATTTGAAAGATGTAAAATGATCCCTGAGAGGATCTAAATATTTTCAGTTAGGGGGAAGTAATTTTGGAAATCAGATTAGAAGAGTTGGAAGTAGCAATAGGTAGCTGAAACTTTAGACCTTCAACACTACTGGTGTTCTTGGAACCACAGTAAAGTCGTCAAGCCACAACCAGCATCTCACTTTCTTTATGCCAGATACCGTTGTACACAGCAAAAGGTTGCTTCTATTATATAGAACTTTTGGGTTTAATTGGCAAACAGAAGGCAAATTAAGGTTAGAAGATCTTTTTTCTAAGCCCTTTTCTAATGAGCTCCCTACTGTTATGCTTTCTCAAATGAGAACTTATACACAAAACCTAGGGAAACAAGTTGACATTGCATATTATCTTGGTAAGGATGTTGTGTACTCTTGTGAAGTACTGTGTATGGATATCTTGAAGTTAATTGGCTCTTCTGAGAAGAAGTCCCTTGCCTTTACACTCTGGAAAAAATCTTAGGTTAAATCCTCAACTTGGAGACAGTATAGTTTCCTTTTCTTGTTACTTGTCAGTCACATTAGGATGGTTTTTCTCTTGTAAATACTGCTGCAGTCTAGGATGCTAGATAATGTAAAACCTTCCCCAGCCCAGGCTGCTTGTGTTTTCAATTTTCTTTTTTTTTTTTTTTTTTTTATCCGATGAAAACTTAGTTGTCTTTGTATTAACTAATGAAAACTTTCTTACTAGAAATAACTGCTTTTAAACTGAGCTTCAAGTGATCTTCAAATTAACTGAAAACAGGTGTTAGTACACTCTAGTATTGCGAGTATTACAGTGTCTGAGTAGATTATTTTGTTGTCAAAGAAATTACATCTGTGGTCTACAGTAGAAGAAAAAGAATAAAACAAAATTAACTAAGCGTGGACTTTGGCAAAGCACCCTAATTTTAATCATTAAGTTAACTAGGTGTGTAGTAATCCCAAAGAGGGCAACTGCTAAAGAAGGTAAGGTAGAGGAAAATATTTCATGCAGGATCCAACAGCATGAGAGGTGAGGTGAGGCTGCTGCAGCTCCACATCCCCAGGTTCAGTTAGAAGTGTGGCTGAAGATACATTTCCACAGGCATGCACACGTTGCAGATCCATGACTAGCCGTGCAGGTCAGACAGACCCTCTACCCACTACTAGTCTCATTCTTGCTGGACAGGATGAAGTCAACTGGCTGGAACGTACTTACACGCATATATATGTATATACACACACCCCCTTGTATATATATGTACAAGGTGGATCCCTCCAGCAGCTAGGTTTACTCAGTTTTTCCAGTAGCTGTCCCTGGATCCCTGTCTTGTTGGCTGCTGGCACCTGGGCAAGCAAACCTTCTGAGGCTGCAGCCCTGTTCCATTTGCTGGTACAGACTGGGGACACATGTCCACCTGTGCACACACCCCACCTTCCTGCACCCCCCACACGCCCTGCCCCAAGCTGGTCATGGCTCCTCTGGTCCCACAGCTGACTCCCCTCAGCTCCTACCCTTTGAGACACACAGATGGTCTCACAGCCAGAGCTGCCCTTATCTCCTTGCTCCCAGGTCACTTCACCCACTCACCTACACTGGTTCCTGTGCCCGTACTTGCTCCAGCCACTGGCACCACAGACACGTGGGCTTTCCAACCCGAGCTGCTGCACTCGCACCCCTGTGCACGTGTGCACACAGCAGTCTCCTCAGCCAGGGAAGAGGTAAAAGCAATTTAATGAGCAGACAGGTCAGGCTGTGATCAGCCACAGGGCATAGCTGGATGAGTCTCTTGACCAGCCAACTATTTACCTGTGGCCAAGACTTTCTGTGCTCTTACCCCTCTTATCTTCCTACTGAAATAAGCTAAACTCCTCCCTTTTCCCACCTTTGGTTCCTCCCCTAAACATCCCATAATAAGTCCTGTGATTCTGAACTGCTTTTCCTCTGCATCCGACTGTGTGTCCCTGGGTGGTAACCCTCTTAGTCTCAAAGGTGGTCTACAGAGCTGCTCTGCATGACTTCTTGTGATGGGTTCTAGGCCAGGACAATGAGGTTGAGGGTCTGCTAAGATAGCCTTGGGAGGGGCTTTGTTTCTTGGGAGTCCTCAGTTTGGGCTCCCACCTATGTTTGTGCATCCTTGTGTTCCTTTGGACTTGTGGAGATAGACCTTCGGTGGGCTGAGGGCTCCCAGGATGGGCCTGGGAGGAGCTTTGGTGGGGATATTATTATGATGTCTCTGAGCTCCTTTATCACATCATCTAGCAATAATGAATGCAGCATAATTTCTTATGAATAATAAAACAGTCTGTGTTTACTAGTTCTTAGTTATAATGGAGAGTTACTGTGAGCCAGTTGCAATGTGTGTGAGTCTCCGGAGGAACATGTTCCTAGCTGAAATAATTGTAAGTCACTGTTCAGTGTTTTTGCTGAGAACGTTTCTGTCATTTGTCTTTTTGTCCTTCAAATACTCATCATAAGTGATCCTTTTGACTTCTGTGTTTAAGGGTGATTCTTCAGAAGACTCAAACTGTAGTAGGCCCATATGAAAGAGCTGACATGTTCTTATCTTTCATAGATTAGTCTGGAAAAGAGGAATTAAATTGACTTTGTTCTCTTTACTCTTCCCTAGCTATCTGTCTGGTTGTTTACAAGGTCATGCTGTGTTTCTCTAATTGTTGAGTTATTCTGACATGACAGCATTGTTTTACGGAGAAGTTTTACCTGGGATAATGCCAGCAGGAAAACGAGTTTAGACAGCCCTGTGATTCAGAGCTTACGAGGGATCAATCTCTAGTGCACAAAACTGCCTGTCACTAAGCAAGATGAAGCTGAATGGGACATAAGGAAAGGACAGATATTTTTTATCAAGGAATTTAGACCTTTCTGAAAAGTGTCAACTGACTGGGGAAATGTAGCATGAGGATGTATGCTCTACAGATGGAACTTGTCTTGCTGTGTTGCATTTGGTCTCTGAAGTTAGTGACAGGGTGATAGTTGCTGCAAAAGGAGTTAATTAGTTAAATACCTTTTTGGCTAATGCAATATTTTGAAAAAACAAGCTTCTGAGAAAACTGAAAAAATTCAGCTGGTGTGCTATCATAGTATCCTAACTGTTATCAGTGAACTGTCTTCTCATTTTCTCTTGTCCATTTGGGATAAGCATAAGAGTTTACCTACAGGTTGGTAAATGGTTCGTTCCTTATTGGCAATCCATGAGGAAGCATATAATTTTTTTAAAGGTAGATGTAAACCAATTCTTATTGGCAATCCATGAGGAAGCATATCATTTTTTTAAAGGTAGATGTAAGCCAATTATAGAATCATAGACTATCTAGGCTGGAAGGGACCTCCAAACGTCATCTAGTCCAACCCCCCCACAATAAGCAGGGACATCTCAAACTAGATCAAGCTACTCAAAGCTTCATCCAGCCTGATCTTGAATGTCTCCAGGGATGGGGCCTCCACCATCCCTCTGAGCAACCTATTCCAGTGATCTATCACCCTCATACTGAAGAACTTTTTCCTAACATCTAACCTAAATCTCCCCTTTTCTAGATTAAAGCCATTACCCCTCATCCTGTCACTACAAACCCTTGTGAATAGTCCCTCCCCTGCTTTCTTGTAGGCCCCTCTCAGGTACTGGAAGGCTGCAATAAGGTCCCCCTGGAGCTACCTCTTCTCCAGGCTGAACAGCCCCAACTCCCTCAGCCTGTCCTCACAGGAGAGCAGTTCCAGCCCTTGGGTCATTTTTGTGGCTCTTCTCTGAACACATTCCAACAGGTCCACGTCCTTCTTGTGCTGGGGGCTCCAGAGCTGGACACAGGACTCCAGGTGAGGTCTCACCAGGGCAGAGCAGAGTGGCAGGATCACCTCTCTCCATCTGCTGGCCACGCTGCTTTTGATGCAGCCCAGGATGTGATTGGCCTTCTGGG
>NW_008632848.1:48124-63491 GCF_000691845.1 Merops nubicus | reverse complement strand
AGTCTTTCTCCAGTGGACTGCTTTCTAATGTGTCCTCTCCCAGCCTGCATTGGTAATGTTGGTTGCCCCTGCCCAGGTGCAGGACCCTGCACTTAGTCTTGTTGAACCTCATGAAGTTTACCTGAGCCCCCCTCTCCAGCCTGTCCAGGTCCCTCTGGATGGCCTCCCATTCCTCTGGCATGTCAACTGCACCACCCAGCTTGGTATCGTCAGCAAACTTGCTGAGGGTGCACTTGATGCCACTGTCTGTGTCATTGATGAAGTTGTTAAACAACACCGGTCCCAGTATGGACCCTTGAGGGACACCACTTGTCACTTGTGCCCATCTAGACGTCGAGCCATTGACCACAACTCTCTGGGTGTGACCGTCCAGCCAGTTCCTTATCCACTGAACAGTCAATCCATCGAACCTGTATCTCTCCAACTTAGAAAGGAGGATGCTGTGGGGAACAGTGTCAAAGGCCTTAGCAAAGTCAAGATAGATGATATCTATCCTTGTCCTCGTTGACTGTGGGAGGGGCTTTGTCTCACCGGTCCCTGTCTCGTGGGCCATCTACTTGAGAGCTGCAAGGAGAGAAGTTGCCATTGAAGACTGACACAAAAAACTTGTTCAGGACCTCAGCCTTCTCGTCATCTGTTGTTACTAATTCTCCATTGCTGTTCTTCAGGGAGGGGATGCCTTCTTTAGCCTTCCTCTTCTGGTTCATGTACCTATAGAAGCCCTTCCTGTTTTCCTTTGCATCTCTTGCCAAGTTCAGCACCAGCTGAACTCAAAAGCACTCAAAAGTACTTGCTGGAAGCCCTTTATGTGCTGACCTTCATTAACCAGATTTAGCCAGATGAGAGGAAACAGGTGGAAAGCTTTCACTAATGGATGCCAGGTCTCTGGGATATGTGTTTTAGTGGCTTTGAGGATGTGTGGAACTGCCTCTGTCCCAACTCAACCTACTGGGTAGTCAAGACAATGACTCAAGTTTGCGAATTCCCAGGTCAGGATTAAGGTGAAATAATATCAGGGATCCTCCAATTCATAAACCACAATTTGTTTGATAACAGCAATATTTGTATGATAAGAAAACAAGTTTAGGTGCTTACAGTGGTATAGGCATGATAAGAAAATAACTAGATGTGGCGTGATAAGAAAATAACTTTAGGTGATCACAACAGTATTGGCAAAATACCAGGTGTTTGAACCTTGCAGTATAGAATGGTTCAGACCTTGTGATATATAGTTGGTTAAGTTTGGGGAGAGAGAGAGAGAGAGAGAGGATGATAGAGAATGAGAGAAGGAAAATAAAGTAAAATAAAAGCTTTTGCCAGTCCTGGGTTCAGTGTTGGTCCAGCCAGCTGAGGTATCCAGTTACTGGGGGTGCCACCTGTAACAACCGATTGCACGGACCCAGTTGAGGAGTGAAGCCAAGACGAACACTTTTATTTTTTACACACACATCATTTATGTACTTTTTACAAGAAAGTTGTGGCATATCTTGATTGGTCCTCTGGATTTCCGTGGTGGTCGTGGTGATTCTTCATTGGTTCCTCACTCTCCTCGAATGGCAGAATCACACACTGACCATGCAGAGCAAGTTCTCAGCTCTACTTCCCTATCACGTCAGCATGTCAGCCTGTGCCAGGGTTGGCTAATCATGAGTTCTTCCATGCTCTCGCCTCAGCCCCCACACTTGTCAAAATTCCTGTTCCACAGCTCACTGCACAACTCTAATGTATCACCCCCCACAGCCACCCAGGGCTCTGATTTGTGCCCCTATATAGGCAGCCTTGCTCCGCCTCTGGGCAGGCGTTTGGACCCTTATGTTGATTAACTATTATGTGCAGTCTGCATTTCCAGAATCTTCTTGGAAATGAGTCTGTGGCTGCCATATGTAGACTGTGTTTGCTCCCCTGCTGTCTCATTGCATGGTTGCTCAGGACAGGGAAGCCTCGCACCAGAGAATTGCTGCACCACCTCTGCAGGGCTGCCTCCCTCCACCCCTGGCCACGTCTTCCTGCTTCTGCAACCCTGGTGTCACCACAAAAGTCATTCCCTGTATTCAACCCCAACCAAACTTCTTTGGTGAGCATTTGAGAGATCAGCTCTGATTCCACTGGACTATCACACCAATGTCTCACTATAGATATGAGAAGCCATGGCAAAATTCTTGAGGAAAAGCAGGCTGTATCTGAATTAAATCCCTTTATAACTGTGTTTCCTGTATCTCCTTCTTAAAGGCATTCTGGAGTTTTTACAAAGGAAGGAAAAATAATTGTTAGAGTAGCTACTTGTTATCCTATTTAAATCCTCACAGATGATAATATTTAGTACCTTTCCAAAGTTTTACAGTCTCATGTCAACAAAAAGTTTGAGTCTTGGTGTAATTTTAATATCCATATATTCTGGTAGCTGCTTATTAATGGGTTTCTTAACTGTCATAACAATTTTTGAACAAGGAAGGATGAGAGGTAGTGATGGGTTTTACAAAATGAGAGTTTGAGCCAAGAGCTCAGTGTTCAGATCAAAGGATTTTTATGGCCATTTCTTTTTCTACAACTTTATAGAAGCAAAATGTATTTCTTTCAAGCTTGACTGTAAATTAGCCATTATTTCAGCACCTTTATAAATTGTCTTGGTAGCATTTTAGCTCATAAATAGGCAATCTACCCATACAGTATACAGGCAGTTATTTTTCCTCAACTTGCTGATTATATTGCTGTTGTTTTCCTTCTAAGAAGTCATCAAATTATCTTTTGAAGTTAGGTTTAATTAACTGAGTTTAGCTTCACCAAAGTGTCTTTCAGAGTTAGGTTAAAAAGTTGTTTCTGTATGACTAGAGAAGTAGTCCATCCAATGGAAAATGCATATTTCAGTGAATTACTGTACTGAAAATAGATCTGATGAAGTTTCACTGTCTATTAGATATAATAGATATATCTATGGCTAGGGATGTAACTGATATTAGCAATTTCATGTGTAGATGCAGCATTTTCAAGAACTCAGTTTATAAGAAGGCAGTGCTCCCATCTTCCAAATATTAAATGAGTAAGAATAAATTACATCTTTGGGAACATCAGTTAGGCTGAAGTGATGCCTTCTGAGCACATTCCAGCCACCAGTGGGTTTATAAAAACTGGAAGCTGTAAAATTCTTACAGCACTTAATTTTATAGAGAACATTATTATGATATGTAGATGGTTTGTTAGAATTTTCTGGAAATTGTTTAAACCAAAACACATTCTCTCCAATTAAGTATCATACTCCTTTAAAATATGTTCTTTTTTTATTCCCTTATCATATCTCATTAAATGCTTAGAAAATATTTTAAGACATCATACCTACAACAAAAAGTGAGAGTGCTGTATAAAGAGATGTCTTGAAGAGATCTCAAGGGACCATGTTGCCAATCTCCATGCTCAACAGCTGAAATCTGAGATGCACTGTGCTAGGATATTCAAACAGCCCCTTGCAGCATAGGTATGTGTTTTTCAGTTCAAATCTCAGACTTGCTCTGCACTATAGCAAACAAATTCCAATAATTAGTGTTAACATCCTTCAAAGATAACAGGGTAGGACAGCATGTAGTACAAGTGTAATTATAAGCTTTAATGATAGTTTATAGAAACATGTATGTGCTTTATGTTGTTTTCTGCTTTGATTCTTGCATGGAGGCCATAACAAATTAAATGGTCTCTAGGGATCCTTCACTCTCTTTCTCTGCTGAGGCACATTTCATACCTGGTATGCAGCTTTCTAATTGTCCACCATTTGCCTTCCCTTGGGTGTGAGCTTTTATCTAAAAATGAAGTTTTAACATTCTGAGCCTTAGATGTTGAAACTGTTCACACTATTACCTTTTTTTTTTCCCCCTGCAATTTTATGCACTGAGTGGCCTGTAACTCAGCATAGCTCACATTTCCAGCACTAGCACTTGCTTTCAGAAATGAGCTGTGCTCTGACTGAGGGACAGCTTCAGTTTGTCCCCCATTTGATACATAAAACGAGTGCTGGAGAACTCGTTCCTGCCTTCCCAGAGGTAAACAGACTGGCACAGCAACATTATGTTTGGATATGAAGTAGTCATACAAGGTAGTCCTCTCCTTGTAATAAGATTCACGTTATCAGTCCATGGAAAAACTCTTGCATTACAGTTAGCAAAACTGAAGAATGCAGGGTACCTAAATCTGCTTCTGTGCCAGGAAATGCACAGAATTGGACAGGATCATCTCTTATGACCTGCCTATCCTTTCATAGCTGTAATTATACAGATTAATGTTTCCTCTGCCATCACTATTGGTGCACTTTATCTAAAAATATTTTTATTGTTTAACGTGAAATAGAACATCTTGTTGTTGTTTTTTTGTAGTGTGTAAGGTGTTTTGGTGTTTTGTGGTTCGTTTGTTGTTGTTTTGGTTTTTTTTGTTTTTTTTTTTTTTGTCCTCCTCCTCTTCTGTTTCCCTATGGATTCCTCTAAGATTTCTCATACCCAAGACAAAAATGAATACCACTTGGAGAGGATGGGTATTTTTTATTTTTTTATATACCATATCTATTGGACTTGACTGGTTTAGCCTTATGTCTTTTTTTTTTTTTTTTTTTTTTTTTTTGCGAAAGGAAAAACTCTATGTAGATAAGATGCAGCTGGTCATGTTATCAGATATGTTGATGAGTGGCAAATGATATTTGGATCAAGGACAAGGTTGTTCTTTTTCTCATAACCATGTAATCAGTCACATGTCATAATGGGTTAGCCCATTTAGGGTATGATTAATGCATTTTTCTTTGGTCTGTGTGGAGCCAGAAACTTATTTTGTAAAGGCTTTTTCGACTAACAAACTGGATTATGGGTATACTGGTTTCATTTTCTAGCTGTAGAATAAGAATGCCATCACCATTAACTGAACGAGGTTGGAAGTGCTCACAAGATATTCACAAGAGCTGAATAAACGAGGAACTAAACTAGAATCCTAGAACAGTCTGGGTTAGAAGGAACCTTTAGAGATCATGTATTTTGACTCCCCTGACATGGACAGGGATATCTTTCACTAGATCAGGTTGCTCAAAGCCCTGCCCAACCTGACTATGAAAACTTCCAGTGATGGGACATCCACAGTTTCTCTGGTCACCTTCTTCCAGTGTCTCACAACCTTTATTGTGTAAAATAAAATGAAATACAAAACACCCACTCCAAAACCAAACAAATTGCTTCCTTATATCAAACCTAAGTTTACCCTAAATCTACCCTTTTCAATTTAAAACTGTTGCCCCTTGTTCTGTTGCTATAGGTCTTGGTAAATGTCTCTTCCAGTCTGTCTTACAAGTGCCAGCCTTTTCTTATAGAAGAGTGTTCCAGCCCCTTGATCATCATGAGATTTACGGATATATTATGTATGAGGAGATAGTTCAGCGAATCATAGCATCCCAGGTTGGAAATGAAGGACTGTTGAATTATTGCATTAAATGTAGAATAAAGATTATAACTGTGCTTTGTTGCTATCTATCAGGAAAGTGAATTAATGGCTCACAAAAATATACCTTTTTTCTTTGGACACACATGCCGTAGTGCATTGTGAAAGTAAAGAGCCTTTTTTATCTGTTTCTTTGAAGTCTTTCCCAGTAGCGTCAAATCTTTCTGAATTAAATTATGTTAATGGTAATTGTTATTTTATGATTTGGAAAATAGATTATCTAATCATGCTATAAGGTCAATTGCTAGGTAATATAAACTCATCTGCTGAAAAGGTTGGATTTTAAGTGGCACAAAGTACAAATACATACAAGTTCTTACAGCCTTGGGTTGGATTTGGAAACAAGGCCAACCTCTTAAAACGTGGATTTCTTCTGTACAGTTGCTTCAGGAACACTACCCTATTTCAAGGTTGAGGAAGATGTCATCAGGAGGAAAGAAATTTTTCTTAAGGTACTGGGCTAAAAATTGGAAGATCTTTCTACTGCTCTTCAGTCAACCATTGTTTACCTAAGAACTCTTCACCAAAAACCCAGTGCTTTTACCTTTTGTAGTCTAAGACTTACTGGAGTCTTAAACAACGACATGTTTTTTTACACAGTTTTCCTGTAATGCTTTGTAGAATTTCAATCAAAAGCTATGTTTTGGAAAGTGCATTGGTATTGTTGATTGCCTAGTTCCCAAGTTACTATTTGTCTAGCAGCATTCAGGAGGTACCACGAAGAACCAGCAGTTCTCATAGTGGACTGCTAGAAGATTTCCTAAATGATGCTTTAGTATAAGTTACCTTTCATGTACATTCCATAAATCTGTTCATAAGGATAATTTTCAAATTCCATCTTTAGCATGGCAGCACATTTTAATGCTCTAATCACCTTGTCAGTATTGCACTTATGGAACTCTTCAGGACCATTCAGCGATTTTAAAAAATGGATACCAAACTCCTGGAATCCATTACTTGGTCAACTAATTCTTCCAACAAACTCACTGATAAAGCATGCAACTGCAAAACTTGATTTTTTTTAAAGTGGTTTCTTCCTAGGATTGCTTGTGTTTTGCAGGTTCTTGTAATGCTTTTATTAGTAATAAATCATGTAAGAATCAGTTTTCTGTTTTGCTGCTGATGTCTGCTTTATTAAAGCTAGATACTAATTCTGCAATTATTTAAAAAAAAAAATAATGTAGGGTTTTATGTCTGACTTTCTTTGTGTTGCATGCAACAGTTTATGGTCTGTGAACACAATGAAAGGCAAACAAATGAGATTAGTGTGTGATAGGCTATGGAAGAGCCCTATCTGGAAAGAGGAAATGAGCAAACTGTTAGGATCAAACTTCTTTTCCGTATGTTTTCCATAATCATAGCTGTAACAGTGCATTAAGAAAACTACCATAAGTTTCCAAGCTGAAGAGGTACCTAGAATAACAATTATATGCAACTAGGAAAAAGTTCTTGCTTGTCGAAAAGAAAGAAATAGGTGTGTGACAATAAAGAACCTATTCCAAGCATATAGGATACACTGTGTGAGGTGAGAAGGAGAGGGCATTGGAAATAAATGAGGATTATGAGCACAATAAATAGTGGATGCATACACAGAAAGTACAGACCTAAACTGAATACAGAGTACAAGGCCAAGTCTCAATGCTAAAAAAGAGAAAGTATCTTTTGAAGAGAGTCGCAGGTTTTTTTGCAGTGACTTCCTGCCCGGTGTAATGTTAAGATTTTTTTTTTTTTTTTTTTTCCCCTAAAAATATTATTTTGGACCTTTTTTGCATGCTATAGTCACTAGTGAGGCTGGAGTCTGACTTCCTGGCAAATCAGTGCTTCTTCTCCCAAATCTATTCTGTTGTTTAGTTGCTGAAATCTGACATCTCTGTCTAGTTACTGTCAGGATGAGGTGGTAGCTACAGCTTTAGGGAGATTTACTGTCAGCTGCTTTTTTGACATATAACTTGCTCCAAATATTTTATTTTGACTGTAAATGAGAATAAGGTAACTTCTCCATTTCAACCCACACAATAGAAAATGGAAGAAATTAGATTTAGAGTTTCTTATATCAATAGACTTAGATAAATCTGGTACTGATCCCTCATACTGCAGAAAAATCTTATGCTGCAAAATGAAACAATATAATGTTGATGTTTTTCCTCTGATAGTAATTCTCTCTTATCAATGAAACATGCATAATTAGACAACTTCACTTATTCAGTGCCCTCCTTACAGACCTTCCCTGTACTGATGACTTTTTCCCTTAGTTACCTTCTGCAACTGATTTATTTAATTTCAGAGCTTTTGTAGAACTCACTCCTTCACAACTGGGATGCCAAACCTTGTTTGCCTGCTGAGAGGGTCTCATCCTCATTATTGATGACGATGCTTATATTAAATTGTTACTCAAAATAAGTTCCCCTTCTTGCCATTACTCATATCTGCGGGTGGGCTAATTCTATCCAGAATGAAATATGTGTTATTATTATTATTTTCTTACCAGGAATCTGAAGGGAGACAGATGAGCTAATCTGGTCTTGTAGTTGTACTAATATATGCTTCTGCTGAACTCCAGACTAAGGGAGCGTCTACTCCGAGGCAATTTTGTAGTTAAAATACCTTCTCATGACTCCATAGTTGAAAATGAACACCTAAACTAGTATTTATGTTTTATTATGATACTCAAACCACGTTAATCTGTAGAAAAGTGTGTGTGTGAGAGGTTCACAGCATACTCTGAGATTTGGAACTGGAATAGGTATCAAAAATGAAGATTAAATTGTTGGTCTGAATTGAACTTGCCTTTGTTCTTACAACAAATTGTCTCAGTGTCTTGGGCCTCAACTTCAGGGCTGAGTATCACCTCTCTTTACATGACCTTACCAACTTGGTTTAATGATCATACTGTAAACAGACTGAACTGACTGGTTCATCAACATGTTCATCCCCTTCAATAGTTGATAAATAACATGACTATGCTACTATCCCGTTGTGGTTTAATACATGCAACAGAGGAAAAACATAAAAGAGCATTAAGCCTGGAGTGAAAACAGAGTATGTAGTGGTGTGTTTAGATCTCTTGCAAAATAGGACCTAGCTAGTAATATGTGTGTGTAACTTCTTGTGTCACTTCATTTCAAACACTAGGAAATACGTGTGTGCATAGGTTTAAAGGAAACAACTGAGAAACCCCCAAAATCCTGTTGTAGTTTAGCAGCAGTGCTCTGGGAAGGGGTTGAAACTCCAGTCACATGTGCTATTTGCCCTGAAATTTTTTCTTCTACTTTCTGCACTTCTCAAGTGAAGGCAGTTTGTAGTGGGAGACCGTACATATGCCTCTTTGGTAAAATAAATGTTCAGATTAGTTAAGTTAACCACAACAAAGAAAGACTCTCTTTTGTTTCTGCCAAAATACCTGTATATAATTCTGTGCTACAATTGCAAAATAATTGAGGTTCAGAGGACCTTCAGGAGGTCACCCTGTCCAGCTTCTTGCTCAAAGCAGGAACCACACAGAATTGAGTCCAGGTCTTGAAAACCTATAAGGACAGAAATTGCCCAACCTCTTTGGAAAACTTGTTCCACTGCTTAATTATCCCCATGCTGATTTCCCCCTCTCTTCCCCCTCCTGCTTATATCAAATTACAGTCTTTTTTGTTTCAGTTCATGTCCATTGTCTTTGATCTTCCAGCTGTCTACCTCTGCAAAGAGCTCCTTCCCACAGGGCAAGAGCTTGGCTTAGTCTCCCCCCACTGAACGCAACCCAGTTGTTTAACAGCTGCTTTGTACTGGGGGTCCAAAAATGGACACAGTATTCTAAACGTTGTCTCACTAGCACCAAGTAGGGAGGACTGATCTGTCCCTCAGGCACCTGTCTGTGCTCCTGCTAACACAGGCCATGATGCTGCTGGTGTTCCTTGCTGCCAGGTCGCGCTACTGACTCAGCCTGAAGTATAAACATGCGTCCCCATTAGTCTCTTGGGAATAAAGCTTGCCACATTGGCTCAGGCAGTAAGGTCAGAATCATTTCTTTGGAATTAACCAGAGTGCAGTATTTCAGAGAAAAGTAGGAGGAACCATGATGCTCTAAATTGGAGCACAATAAATTCTCTGATCATCTTGATGCATGAGTGTTTTAGCTAATCCATACATTATTCTAAACAAATTTAAAAAACAAAAACAAAAAAACAAGCTCTTTTGCTTTATGAATGTTATAATTGACAGCTACTTTACCAATGACAAAATGATACTGGCTTGCATAAACTGAATCTTTGACTTTTTTTGTCAGTAACAAAAAATATACTTTGTACTTTGCACCTCAGATGTTTTATACAGTAATACATCTTGGGCTCCTTTTTTTCTTTCAAGGAAAAAAAAAAGCACTTGGGCAAGTATCTGACTGTGTGGGTTGACTTTTATCTTCGAGATTATGATACATCTGCCTTTGAAGTTATACTTGGAAATGTTTATTAGGAATTGCTTCAAGCTCATGACAAAGTCATCTTAAGATTTAATTGGAGGTAAAGTAAAGCTCTTTGCTTTTGGAAGGTAACAGAACATGAGATTACTCCTGACAATTTTTTAACTGCTCTGCTAAAGAATGTAGAATGATAATCTTCAGTAACATTCTGTGCAATATGCTAAAGCCAAAATCTTCTTCATAATAGATAAAATCAGTAAGAATGCTCTTTCTGCTACTTTTGAGGCTGCTTGGCCCCTTTCAGGTTGCTGTAACACATTACATTGTGTAATACATTTCATCTATTACCATAAAAGAAACTCAGCCAAAGGCAGAAATAGTGGTTTAGGAAGATGATTTTATATAGTCAAGGGTGGTTTGTTTTGTTTTGTTTTGTTTTGTTTTTTCCTATGAGTTTAACCAACAAATATCATGTCCATAGAATTTCTCTCTGAAACTTCTTGAACACAAAACAATGAGGGGAACTATAACATGGGATTTGTAAGATACTATCTTTGAAATTAAAAGAACAGGTTATTATTTGAGCAATTTGCTAAAGAAGAACACTTTATATGCAAAACAACTATTTAATCTGAATTGCAGTTCACTATTGGTTGTGAGCCTTATTCTGTTCATGACTTTCAGTGATAAAATCATCATTTGCCAAATCTACTTGTTAACTGTTTTTATTTTGCAATTAATTTATCTTCATAAATCCCTACATTCAAATTAACTTCTTTTGACAGTTCCATTTATGCTAATGTACCTAATTCTTCTTATTCATTGTATTTAATTTTAAACTTCAGGTGGTGTTTCTCTTCTGCCCACCAGTAATTATAAACCATAAATTGGTGGAAAAATTACTTCTACAATTGTCCTTATTGGGGAGCCAACCACTTTTTATATAACCATGTTTAAATGACAAATCTTACCTGCCTTGAACTTCCAAAACAGCCAAAAGCCATTCATAACAGATTTTGGCAGTTTACCTTGCATCATTAACTTCTAAGTTTTCATCTTTTGTGGCTAAATGAGATAATGTTGTTAGAATTGGAGAAAGAAAGAAGTAAGACTTTAATCCTGCAAGATCTCTTCTAATACTTTGCCTTTCAGAGGTCTAATTTTGAATTCCTGCTGTAATTTTTACTGTAGTTTTTCTAAAACTTTCAGTGGAGATGATGTGAAATTAGATTTCAAGGGAAAGGAAGGGAAAAAAAAGGAAACAATATTTGGTTTATCAGCATTTTGCTTTATCTCTACAGCCTTTTATTTTTGCATAGTTTTAGCCTTGCATTTTCCTTTCTCTGTCAAGATTTTTATATGTAATGCTTGGTTTTCCCCAGTATATCAGTCTACCTTCACCAGTTGTAAAGAGGCAAACAGGAGAGATACAAGAGGAACTACGAGATGTAGTTGTAATGAAACATAAATGGTTGAATGTCTGTGTGTAATCCTGCTCTCATATCAAGGAACTCTTTGTTTTATCAGATTCTCTTCCCCAGCACCTTAGCTTGCTGCTCACATAAGACAATGCTGAAATACTCTGCAGCTTTCAGGAAGCTGCAACTACTAATTAGCAACACTAATCTGTGGTGGGAAAAAACACCACAGTATGTAGAGCATGTTCAAGCTTAAGTAGAATGGAAGCAAAGCTAATACTCAGAATTACAGAGCTAGTTTTAGGAATACTGATAATTGAAACAAAAGTTAGTCCAGCATCATAAGCTACTTTCTAGGTTTTAAAGGTTTAGAAACTATTCAAGTGCTTGGATTTTGAGAGACTTTTGATGTTGTGTATTTGTTGGGGTTTCTTTCCCCAACAAGAACAGAGCTGAAGGGAGCCCCTCTCGAGCCGACCTTACCCACAGTGAAGCAGTAGATCGAAGTGTACAGGGGTTTTCCTTAGGTAGGGAAACACCAGGGGGACAGACACGTGCCAGGAGCCAGCAGAGAGGCTGACGAGGCCTGGGCATTGCCAGGGCAACAGCAGCCATGCCTATAGGAGAAGTCCCTGGGCTCACAGCGACCAGAGTGGGCAAACAGAGCATGGCAGGGCAGTCTGTGCAGAAAGGATGTGCAGGAAGGGCACTGAGGCTCTGCCAGCTCTGACCAGGCATCTTCTGTACCCAGCAGAATGTTGTGGCCTCTTTAAGCTCTGTACCCACCATGACTGATGGAGCTGCCCAGAGAGAGCTCCAGTGGGGTCATGCAGCCACCCCAGTGTCAGGCTGCAGGGTGTGACCTGCTTGACCTGCTGGGACACTGGTGCAGGACAGCAGCAGTGAGCTCACATGTGGGAGGTGTGTCCAGGTAGAGGAGCTCCTCTGCTTAGTGACTTTAGAAGGATGTGAGTAGGCTGAGAAGCATCAGAAAGTGCCAAAGGGAGGTGGACCACTGGAGCCACATCCTGCCTTCCCTGGGACAGGCCTAAGTCAGACAAGATACAAAACATGGAAGATTCCCTTTCCTCTCTCCACCTGACTGAACAAAGTGACTGGAAGAAGAGGGGACAGTGGTGACAAGTTCCTGCCTGGCACAGCAGGTGCATCCCCTCAACAACAAACCCACCTTTCCAGGTGCCCTTCTGTAACAGGTATGAGGTTCTACAAGTGGAACTGAACAATAATGAGGATGACGGTTTGTCTAGTTTGGAAGCATCACTGAGGTTAAGTTGGTTTATGCCCTACATGAAAACTACATCCACAAACTAAAAAAAGACAGGTCATTGTCATAGGTGACTCTCTTCTGAAAGGAACAGAAGACCTGTCATGCAGACCAGACCCACTTCTTAGGGAAGTCTACTGCTTCCCTGGGACTCAGGTTAAAGATGTGGTGAGAGCTTCCTACCCTGATACACCTCAAATACTGTGTTCAGTTCTGGTCTCTTCCCCTGTAGAAGGACACTGAGGTGCTGGAGTGTGTCCAGAGAAGGACGAGTCTTGTGATGGATCTAGAAAACAAGTCTTAGGAGGAATGGCTGAGGGAACTGAGGTTGTTTAGCCTGGAGAAAAGAAGGCCAAGGGGAGACCTTATCACTCTCTATATATGCCTGAAAGGAGGTTGTAGCAAGGTGGGGATTAGTCTGTTCTCTCAAGTAACAAGTGATGGGATGAAAGGAAATGGCCTCAAGTTGCACCGGGGGAGGTTTAGGTTGGATATTAGGAAAAATTTCTTTACTGAAAGGGTTGTGAGGTGCTGGAACTGGCTGCTCAGGGTAGTGTTGGAGTCACTATCCCTGGAAGTATTTAAAAGACGTGTAGATGTGTTGCTTAGGGACTTGGTTTAGTGGTAACTTGGTAGTGCTGGGTTAATAGTTAGACTTAATCTTAACGCCCTCTTACAACTGAAACAGTTCTATAATTTTATTAGAGAGTCAGAAGCTCGTCTTTATTTTTGCTTGTAAGCTTATGGTTTTGTTTATGAGATATTGTTGCTGCTGGCAGTTGTGTTGGATCAAGTTTCCTTGCAAAGTGCTGTTTTATTCAACTCTTAATCTTAGTTTCCAAGCTAACTGTTCTAAGTGCCTTTCATATTCGTTATTGTCGCTACTTAAATTTTAAGGAAAAAAAAAAAAAAAAAACAAAAAACAAAAAACAATCCGAAGACTCGATGGCTGCTTCAGGTAGAGTATATTTTTAAAGCACAAATATGTTTTTACGTTACTCCAAAACACAGCTGATAGTAGTTCAAATACAGCCAATTTCTAATTCAGAAAGTTTCCCCAAATCCAGGAGCGATATCTAGTGATGACTTTACAACTGTGTATCAGGTGCTCGTAGTCTTATATTTCTATCACTTAACTCATTTAGAGTTTTGTATAACTAATGTCTCCTCTTTTATTGTCTCTGTATATATTTTCTACTTATAATCCTAGGCTGTGTGTGTTCTCTTGCGTGCTCCCTTCTCAAAAGCTGCTTTCTGTTCAGCCTCGTGGCGGTGGTTGCTGTTGTGAGGGCCCCGGTCTGAGCAGGGGTCACTCTCAGCTGACTGCAGTGACTGCAAAACCTGCACGTGGTTTCGGTGCTCAGCCCTGTGGGAATCGGTGATCAATATTACAACACTGACCAGCCCTACCTCTCTTGTTGTTAGTGCACTGCTTACTCACAGGTATAAATGACTACTGAGTTGACAAGACAGTTTCTTTTTCTAGTATTAAACTACTAGAATAACATTATTTCTTTAATAACATGATAAAGTTTTAATAAATTTTATGGGAGTGAATTAAAATCCACAAATCTGCATGGTATGATTCAAGAAACGGTAGTATTTGATTGCTTCATGTATTTTGGATGTGTGGAAGTTACAGTAATTTCACTTATTTTTGCTTTTGATATAAGGAAAAGTTTCAAAATCCAGCTTAAAGTTTAAAAAAAAAAAAATCATATGGCAAAACAGATAAGTGTGTGTTGAGCTTTTTTATAAGTCGCATGTTCTCTTTATTTATGTACTTATTAATACAGTTAATAGTTTCTGATGTGGGAAACTATACAATGCATAAAATTGAAGTGGAATTTTTCAGCATATTTAGTTTCTTTTGTAGGCAATAATATATACTGAACTATGGGTGTCAGTTGGAGACAGAATTCTATCATTGCAAAAAAGTCAGAGAAAATGAATTAAACTGACTTCTTCACTGTTCAGTAAAGTTATGTAGTTATTATCAAACTGCTAGTAATCATGCAGGGCCAAAAGCATTCACTCATGAAATGTAGCGGTGAAAGTAAGTAATATTTCATCATCACACTAATAATTGATATAAATGTACTGAATTTCCTGTTTATGAAATAATTGAACAGCACTGAACGTTGGGTAAAGTGATAGCTGCTGAAATGAACACAAATAACTGCAAAACAATTAATCTTTTTTATATACAGAATTTAGATACTCCTGTTCCTGCATAATAATAGAAATTAAGATTAATCTTGATGTGGAAAGGAAATTCTGCTAATTTGCATGATCATTACCATGCCGGGTTTATCTACCTACAGGTGCTGATAATATGCACAAGAACATAAACCTTACTAAAAATAGTGTCTTTATACTTGAATTATAAGGTGCATATATACCAAAGAATTCATACGTTTGTTTCAAGATGTGCACCAGGTAGAATTAAATGCCATATGTTTCATTTTGGAAGGAAAAATCACATTGCCTGACATTTTCAGTGTGTGCCTACATGCTTCATGACAACCTTGCAAAATTATTGTGAAATATGCAGCTCGAGAGCAAAATTTTATCATCAACTGTTTAACATGGTTATAAATATGAAGAAAACAAAATCTGCCCTGTCTTACCATTTAAAAAGATTGCTTTAGAGTGGGTGGAATTTTTTAGGCCTGTTAGTGAGGAAAACATTTCAGAGTCATTTAAATGTGTTTCAAAGTGTTGCAGAAATTAAGCTAGAAGTAACTGCCAATCAGTTTTCATCCAATGCACTTAGTTGTTGTTTCGTCTTTGTGGTTG
>NW_008632848.1:46453-48082 GCF_000691845.1 Merops nubicus | reverse complement strand
AGACCCTTAAGATTTTTATTTTTTTTTTTTTTAATTGAAAATACTACCTTTATCCTGTGAATGGCTTCCTAGGAACATATGTGGATTTATGCTCAAAACTGCCAATAAGCACTAGTTTAAAAGCATCAGATTAGTTTCCTCTATTCCTTTATTTCCCTGAAACTTATGGTAGGGAGTAGCTTTGGGAAGACATTTTCCACTGTATGGAAAAGAGAAGGTAAGTGAATTTATTTTTTGTGATAGTTCTCAAGAAGGACCTATTAGGTGATTACAGAATGCAGGAAAGCGCTGTAATAGGTGTTGTATACACCTTATAAGTGGGAAAGAAGAGCTCTGTAATGCTGATATTTGTACCATGAACCTGTCTTACAATTAATAATTAGACTTAGAATAAAACAACAAACAAACAAATCACAGATGACGTCGTTTCTGCTCACATTTCAAATATTATAAGGCGCATCCAAAGCCTGTATTTACATTTTTAAGGTATATACCTAATATACCTATAGGTATATTAATATAAGTAGGATGTATTAAAGTACATGCCTACTGCATTTGTGTGCATGTTGCAATGGATGACAACCTTCTTCACTCATTTATCACACTTGTTTTTCCCATTAGCATTTTATCATTTTTTTCCATGCTATGCTTCAATAGAAAAGATTCAAAAGATCATCTTTCATCACAAATCTCTGACTTGATACAAGACCTAGTCCACCTGTATCCTTGGTTCAGTAAAAACTTGATTCATGTAAAATCAAGTTTTTCTTGATTCATGTGAAAAAGCCTGGTCTGTATGTTGATACAATTAGCATGTGAATGTTATTAAATCTATGGATATTATGTAGCTAGTAGTTCAGAGCAGTTGGTTATACAGTGGCTGTAGAGCAGAACTGAACCATTTGGACAGGGTGTCCTGTAGCTTGGGGGACTGTAACCAGCTCTGGGCTTCTTCAGCTTCTCAATGGTGAAAGGATGCGAACGGTGTTTGCCCTGATAACAACACAGAGCTGTGGTTCCCACAACACGCACACATCTTCATTTGTTGGAGTAGACCTTTTCATGTATTGGTAATATTGCTGAATAATTGGGGGATGACTAAATGGTGCAAAAATGATTTCTTGCCTACCAGCTTTTTTAACTAGATGTTTACTTGCGCACATGCATTTATTTGCACGTATATTTTTAAATGTGAGAACAGATACTTATTATGTGCACATTAAGCCCTGTCCTCATTTGTCGTATATAAAATATCAGATGTGTGTCACTTTATTAGTTGACATTGCAAACCCCGAATTTTTAGAAGAAAATAACTGCTTTTTTTCCTGAATTTACAAGTTGAGGGGCAGGCAATATCATATACCTTTAGACAGTTTATCTGTGCTGGTACCCATAGGATAAAATATTTCACCAATTGTGATGGATGATTTCTTGAAGGATAAAGAAGAGTTCTGAGCAAAAGGGAAAAATCCTCTGTAGGAAAGTACATAGCAAAGTGAAGGAATTGAGTACCTAATAAAGGACTGCTGAATCTGGCTTTGCTTTCCCTCATAAGCCCCCTCATCACTCTCTGAGGCAGTTCCGTGTGACTGTGTTCCCTCTTCACCCTTGGGCAGAGTGCAGAGTGAC
>NW_008632848.1:41282-46422 GCF_000691845.1 Merops nubicus | reverse complement strand
TCAGCAGGCTGCCAGTGCTTCCAGTGCTGCGTAAATCAGATCTCTCTGAGATCTCTCAGCTGCTCTGGCTGAGCAGTGTAGCAGTGCTCATTTCTGAGCACAGCACACCATGCAGAGTTCTTGTCCATACATCCCGAGTTGAAGTTGAACTGTGCTGCCTCCTAGCATTGCTCCTGTTTACCCAACATGGCACATTTGCTGCTGATCTGGGAGGAGATGTTGATAACAAAACTCTAGGCTTCCTAAGGGAAGGTATCTTAGTTTGTTTTCTCTGTTTATGTGGGATTCGCCTCTTGCCTGATGCCAAATAGCTTAAATGTTCATATCCAGTCTAAGTTGTGTATTTAAGCCTCCTCTCAAGTCATATTTATCTTGGTAAGGACTGCCCATTGGCCTTACAGTAGGAATACTTATCCTTTTGGTTTTGCTGCTTTTTCTTCAGAATAAAGACCTCTGGGGTCAGCTAAAGGAAGGCTAAGGTGGCACAAGCCACCTCTTGCTGCCCTACTGACTTTAGCTTATCATGCAGGTAAGGCTCAGGTGCAACTATATCAGCTGGCTGGATTTCTCATCTCAGATGTAAAAGAGTGAACCACTGCATGAAGAAACTTGTGAATTAACCCACTGTGATACTCCCACTAAACCAGAGGGAGCAATGAGCTAGCTTCTTCCTTCCTTCCCTTGTAGTACTTTGTCACCACAGCAGGAGATATTTCTGCTAGCAGACACTTTAGAGATGTGGAAGTGTAACTCTTTCAAAGGTCTAGCTTCTTAACCTGTCACTTCTTCCTTTTAAAATTGTACTTGCCTGCTTTACCAGCTGCTGTCAGTCCTAAACCTACAAGCTGCTGCTTTGAGATACTTGGATTGCCCCACATTTTATCAGTTACACATAGATGCTTTGGTCTGTTGTTTTGGAGCAAGTAGCAAGATCAGGGTTTAAGGATAGAAGTCTGAAAGAAAAAAAATGTTCTCAAGTGATGCTGTCTCACTTGTATTTCAGGAATAGCTCTTGTAAGTGTCAGATGTTTCTTCAGAGGATACTATTTGTCTCTGCCTTGTGGCATTAGACACAAAACTAGCAAAGACTTAATGATCAGTGTCATGATCTTCCTGACTTCTGTGTTTCTTTTGTCTTATTTGTCTCAGCCCAATCCAAAGTGGTGAATGTGTCCATTATTTTTCCTTTGCTTTCTCCTGCCACAGTTGATTATTGACTCCATTTTGCTATAAACCAGGGGCTTGTAATGAGTGATGAGTTTTCCTGAAACTAACATAGGCTCTGACAAAAGAAACTTAAAACAAATTAAAATGACTGAATGGCTTTAATTTTCTGAAGATATGTATTACTGCTGAAATGTCCTGCATATGCAACCTTTCAGTCTAGGAAATCAATAATAGTGCAAGTAACCACAAATCGGCTAAATAAGACTAATTAAAAAAGCTAAATCATACTCCACTCACAAAATGGAACGTTGTACGTTGCTTAAACTTGTGCAATTCATAAAACTTCTTTGAGCCATGAAATGTTAGATTATATCCTTTTCAAAACTCCTACAGTAATGTTAATATTGGTGATTACTCTGTACACTCCTCCAAGATGGAAAAAAAAATATTCTATCATTAGGTAAAGATTATTTTATCATTAGATTACTGTAATTGCTTTAAAGGCAGAATTAAGACTGTACAGAAAAAAAAAATCTGTTTGAAGGAAAGTCAGAAAGTTGTGTTTGAGGGAGAGACATAAAATTGTATTTTGGGTTATGGAGTTTGGAGATTTCTGTTGATTATATACTAAACTCATATAACACAAAGCCATTTATTGTTATGCGTAAAACTGGTGCAGATTGGGAAGATGGATGTTAAAATGTAAAGTCTCCATAGTGTGATGGAGTCATCACTATCTCAATTGTAGTACTGTAAAAACGAGTTGGAGAAGTACTTGCCATACTTCTAAGCAGGAAAAAAAGAAAAATGTTAGTGTAGTTTAACATCAAATGGAGAGTACTTAATATGTAATTAGTTTATTCTTTCTCAATAAGAAAAAATCTGTCTTTTCTGACACCACTAAATTTGTTAAACTAGATTTAAGAATACTCAGGATGCAGTCATTGCACTGAGGTTGGGAGAAATGCATTCAAGGCAGTTTTGGCTGGAGTGTCACCTACACAGTATCTGTTAATTCCATGAATCATTCTCTGACTCCAGTGATAACATTATAACCCTGGAATTAATTTAGTAATTGATCCACATAACCTTAATTACAGAATGAAGTAATGGAACTCTGATTGCACATGAGCTAGACTAAAATCAGTGATGCATGTACTTGGGAAGAAAAAATCCTTTCAGAGGTGAATGATCTTTGTGGGCTGTGGATATTTAAAAGTATAAGTTGAGCAAAACCCAGAGAAATATTCTATCTTATCTCTGTAAGTAATGGAAAACCAGTTTAAGAAAATTCTGTTGTGTGTGTATATATAAGGAAATCCTATTTCAGCATACTTTTTAAATAATTTACTTGCTTCCTGATACAGTCTGTCTCTGTCTGCAGCAAGGGCAGGCGGGCAGAGTGCACCCTGCTTTTCACCCCTGGAGAAAAGGCAGTGGGGTGGCCAGAGCCCCATGGGTATGCCAGGCAGAGGCACTTAGTGCCTGCTGCAGCTTCCATGCAGACCTGATTCCTGTTTTAAGCTGTCTAGCCAAAAAGGAAAGATAGGACTGGGAGGAAGGAAAATGAAAGGCTTCAGATGGCACAGAGGAAAAGGAACAGAAGAAAAATCCACAACAACAACAACAACAAAAGATATAAAAAAAAAAAGGCAAACAAACAAAAAAAACACATTCTGTGGGAAAGGGAATGAGGGGGACAGCATGAGGACACATGCTGGTACTAAAAGCTTCATGGACAGAGGACCATGCTTACTCTGAAGTGTCCACTGCAAGTCCACAATTTTGTAAGAAGACTTAAAGATTCATTTATTGTTGATGAAATGCTGCATATAGAAAAGTCAGGACTCTCTATCACTGTGTACAGAGATAGTATGCCAAATCTAGAGCTGCACAGATTAGATGTCCACCCTTTCTAATGCAAATTCATTAAAAAAAAAAAAAAAAAAAAATTACATTCCCAGGGGTTCACTTGTAAAAATTTGAATTAGCTCCCTACAGGAAAGAAGTTTCTAAAAGATGGATAACTGCTGACAGTATGGTAGACACAAATGTTGTTTTACCTATTGTAGCTCTAGGAGATAAATGGGTAAGACATGTAAACCTGCCTAGCTTCTGACCTTTTCAACTACCTTCATTTGAATATCCTGCAGGGTAAAAAGCATTTGTCTCTGTCCTTTCAGCAGCTCTAGGAAGCATATGTGAAATGTGAACTACAGGTGCTGGAGGCAGTCTGAAAAAGTGTCCGTAGATATTCATATTAAGCACTTGGACTGTTTGAGAGAATTAAAAGGTTCGTAGCAATATGCAGTGTAAAAATAGGTTCATCTCAGTCCCATTAAAAGATTAGTATTATTAAATATTGTAACAGAAGTCATTAAAGACTTTTTCGAACCTGTTTGCATCCAATAAAATTAATGTCCAGAGAAAAGGAATTGCATAGAAAAAGAAAACAGTCTGCAGAAAAGTTACTTTCTTCTGTCAGGTTGCACAACAGGTATGAAATTCACATGCGATTTATATATTCAAGGATAATTTACATGTTCAAGGAATAGATAATATGCTATATTTTGAAAGACTGGAAGTAGTAACCTTGACAGGAGAGGTTACAATGACAGTGTTACTGTGTTGCTATTAGCAACATCTGTGTTAAATGTGCTTTAATTAAGCTTGAATTTTGAAGCTTATTACTCTCGCAGCACTTGCTGACATTTTGCAAAAATGACACCTCTTGTCTCCTCTCCTGAGGAGAGGGTTGACACCCTGCTGAAAGACAGCTAGTGGGTAGGGGTAGGAAGCTCTGAGCCCAGTTAATCCTTTTTTCAAACACATAAGGCAGATTCACTTAAATACCTTCATGAATTAAATCTGGTGTTTAATTCATGAGCTTCTTTGAAGATGGAAGCCCAGTGAATTCATATGGCTCTGTCTTTTCCTACTATATTATATGAAATTATACAGTGTTTAAATTGTCGTCTTACTACACAGTTCAGTCTGGCCCAGTGTTTGAGACTCTCCTGGTTCCTAGAAGCTTGATTTTGTAAATCCTCAATACTAGCAGACAGAGGTCCCATTTTAACTGAAATCCATACTACTAATCAATTCCGTAAGATAGACAAAATACTTCATTACTGCTAGAATTGAGCTGTTAGGTTAGGCTATTTTATGATGTCGTCTTTCTTGGGGAAAAACATGTTGGTAAACTAAAGCTACACTGCTCTGTGTGGCATGTTTTTTGTTTGTTTCTTTGATTTTTTTTTTATGAAGTGGTGATTTTGGGTTTTGTTTTTTATTGGGAGGTTTGTGAGATTTAAACTTCTGTCTGTTTAGTGTGCGAGTGTCAGCAATGTCGAATGAGTGAATGTGTTTAACGAAATTCAAGACTGAAACTTCAGACTCTTCCTGTTCCTTTCTCTGGACTGTACACATAAAAGTTGGAATACCTGTGCATTCTGTATGTTTTATACATCTAACAATTGTTCTGTGATTGGGAAGGAAGATGACACTCTTGACATAGGTCAACTGTAACATCTTTCACTTTAAGGTCTGTCTTAGCTGAAGCCTGGAAGGAGCATTGCTTGACTGTGGTCCCCGAGGCTTGCAAATCCCAAACTCACTGGTTATCTCAAATGTTATAAATGGATTGCAAACCAATAAAGTAAAATATTTTGCATCTTACAGCCCATGCATAGTCTGCATGTTGTTTCCATAATTCTACTTTTGCATGGAAACCCCAGAGTTGGAGGGGCTAAATCCAGACTCATCCTGTTCTCTTCTCTGGCTGAGCAGGATGGAGGCCCATTACTGGGAATATATTTGCATGTGTACAGTAAGACTACCTTGAGCAGCAGGTCTCAATCTGCCCAGTAGGTGCCCCTGGATCCCTGGGTCCCAGTCTTCCTGGTTGCTGGTAGCTGGGCACTTGAGCCAAGACCCACAGCTTAGGTGGCAGCGGCATGGATGGACCTCTTTG
>NW_008632848.1:32464-41251 GCF_000691845.1 Merops nubicus | reverse complement strand
CAAACGCGCACCCCCCCCCCCCCCCCCCCCCCTCTGTGGGTCCCTACAACAGCCAGCCTTGTACATGCAGGCCAGTACAAGGATCCTTGCTCTTCCCATATGCAAATAGCTCTTGACCCAAGAGACCCCCACACTCCATCATTTCTCCAGCAGCTCTCCAGGACTTCCCTGGAGTCCCTGATACCCAGCTCCTCCCATGATCTCACACTTAGAGGCAAGAACAAACACACACCATCTGGTTCCCAGGCCACCTCCACCTGCTCCCTGGCTGGTCTGGCTTGGTCTTCACAACTGCTCACACACATTTACACATATGCACTAGCTCTGTGTTTTGGTAGTATGGACATGTTGGCATCTGACCCCTGGTCCCACTCCCTTGCACCCACTGATGCACTCCCCCACCTCCACATGTGCATACAAATAGAGTCCATCACCCAGAAAAATGTTAGAAATAGAGTCTAATAAGACAAGAGGACAGGCTACACTGATCAGAGGTAGAATGTGGACAGAAAAATGTCCTGACTAGCCATATTTTTACACATGACCAGCCCCTTTTATCTCCCTATCCTTCTACTTTCCCATGCTTGTTCCTTCTCAAACCACTTTGATCTCTTCTTACACCCATCTTTTCTTCATCCCTTAAACACACCATAATAATTCTTACAGAATCCCAAAATGTACTGTGTGCTATGTGCCCCGTACTCCTGGGCAGTGATTCCCTGCCTCCATCCAAAAGGTGATCTTCAGAGGTGCTCCACTGACTCTCGGGGATGTGTTTCACACTTGAACAATGGGGCTGAGACTCTGCTGGGGTAGCCCTGGGAGGGGCCCAAACAGGGTGTTTGTTCCCTTGGCGGTTTGGGTTCCCACCTGCATTTCTGCAACACTGAGCTCCTCTGTGCTTAAGGAGTTAGGCCTTGGATGGGCTGGTGTCCCATATGATGGGCCTGGGAGTAGCTTGAGCGGTGTATTATTTGAGCTCTCCATACCTGCTGTTGTTACTCTGAGCTCTTTGTGTGTGTGGAGAGGATCTCTTTTTACCACGTAGCCTATCATCAGGTCCCTGCTTAAGGCAGTGTCTTGGATTAGACGACCTTTAGAGGTCCCTTCCAACCTAATGCATTCTATGATTCTAAGTCTAACCTGAATGACAGCTAAATAATACCAGAAAAACAAAGCTTCTATCATTTGGAAAACAATCTGCTGGGTGAATATTGGCATGTATCTGGTATTTTCAGTTGATTTCAAATATTTATTGGGCTACTAAGATTAAATGACACTGAGTAACCTTTCCCTCCTTGCTGAATGTATTTTGATGCCTAACTTGAGACATCTCAGAATTGTTTGCTCATTTTCGGAAATTTTTGCTTATAGTCTGTAGTCTTTTTCTTTTTTTCTCCCCCTCTCCCAACTAGTGACATTCATAGGATCAAAATGTTATGATATAAAACAGGCATTCACTATATAAAAAATATTTTTGAATATTAAATTGTCTATGATTTTCTTGTAAGGGAAGGAAAACACAGCAATTGTAAACAGGGGTACCATCTGTTCTAATTTCTGGTGTCAAAGACTGATCAATACTTCCCACATCTTGCCTTTTAGGGAGGAGATTTTTCAACTGAATCATTCCCTGATACTGTTTTTAAAAAATGTTGATTATTTATAATATTATGTTTACAAAACTTTAGCAGTAATTTTTATCCTGTAATTTCTATCTGCAGCAAGTAGCAAATAGCTTTCTCATTTCAGCAATGAGTTTATGTTCTGCCTTCTGTGTGGCAGAAAAACTACTGGATATATTAACTTATTTAGTTTTTTTAGGTGTATGAGATAAGATTAATAGGATTCCTTCATGCAAAAATGCAAAAATAATAAAAAACTAAGTGGAAATTTTAACTAGGAACTGGAGAAGTAAAATTACTTAGACTGTGTGAATGACTTTCAGTTTGCTACTTTATTTGTGTAATGGGAATGTAGAGTACCCTGTCACTTTTCTGCATAATATAGTGCTGTTCGTTGAAGGTAAAGGGAGAGGTTGAGGTTACAGAATATTACTCTAATTGTATTTATTTACGTGGTTGTTGGCTGTGAGACTTTATAGTATAAGGATGAGGTTGATCCAAATGGCTGTGAAAAATTCACAGATGTTTATGCAGTTTTGGTGGTTCTTTTTTGATACAAGTTGGATGATAAGGGTATGTGGCATGGAGCATGTTGATAAAGACTAATCTAAGTTCATATGCTTTGCAGATTTCAAACACTATATACTAGATATCTCTTTGCTAATCACAGAATGGTAGTGTTGGAAGGGGCCTCTGGGGATCATCTAGTCCTGGACTCTGGGCAGGCTGTGTTCTTTTACCTAATTCTAATTCCTGTGATATTTTACCATAGCTCAATTCTTCTATTTTGTTCAGTGTGAAAATAGCAGCTGTTAAAAAACAGTCCAAATTTTTAATTAAAAGTTACATGTTACATCTTTCTCTGTTCTTAGAGGGGGGAAGGAAGAACTTAATTTCCCTATTGATGTTTTTGTTGTTATATTACTTAAGGAAACAAGCAGAGACATAAAAGCGTGTGTATAGTTCTTGAAGGCATAACTCTGATGATCGAAAAGTGTGTGGGGAAACAACTTTAAATTAACTTGAAGTTCAAGTTCTCAGAAAACAAAAGAACCCTGAAAACTTAATATCACCCTGAAAAAAGCCGTTCCCTAATGGATTGTTGAAGCGTCAGCTTTCTTTTAACAGAAATTGTGGACACGGTCCATGATTGAGAAAATCTGTTTGAAACAGAAGAGATGCATTTTGTTTTAAAGCTGTGAAAATGATTGCAGATGATACTGTGAGTCAGTAGTTTTAAGATCTGAAATGCCAGAATCAAGTCTGTAAAAGGTGATGTGAATTCCTTTTGCCATCACCAGTTGGAGCTATGGCAGGATAAAATAGGTTTCTTGCAGGTAACTGAAGCTGGAGTGTTTGTTCTTGGGCATGTTGTGTGTTGGCCAGGTCAGTAACTTAGTCTTTTAATTTACCACACTTCTGAGCACTGTTACACATCAATGAAAAGCCATTCACAAGGCTCTTGGTATGCATTTGTTTGCCTTCAGGCCAGAGGTAGCAGGGTTCTGCATGAAGTGTGGGCGGTCAGTTACCATGATATACAATAATGGTTTATCAATGAAATGAAAGTAAACCCATTCAATAATCTATAAAAAGCAAATTTATTTCAATCATTTTAAGAGCCTGATATTCAATTTAAAGAAAAGAAATCAAGTTCTTGTTTTATGAAGAGCCTCAATAACTGCTCTCTTTGCAGTTCTTATTGTCTGTTTAATAAATATTAAACAGGGCAAGTTATGCATTATGAGACACCTGAATGCAAACTATTTAAGTGAATCTAAATACTGTAGATTATGATGTCACCATAAATTGACAGGAGAGGATAATATAACTCAGAATTATCTTTCACTGCTTGTACATGTTGAGAGAAGGTCCGTGGACTTCAGGACTGATAGGAGTTCTCCTTGCTCAGCTAGAGCCAGAGCGGGGAGTCCTCCATGCCACGCTGCTGCTTCTTCCATTCCTGTTATTTTTGTTATTTTATATACAACAGTGCATATACCCATGTGTATAGACCCTTATGGCGGTCCTAGAATCAATACACGCTGGAGAGCATCACCTCTAGGTGTTCAGGCACTCCATACCAACAAAAAGCACTCATATAAACACGAGCTGTACACGGCCCTATCCTGTTCTGACTCACTGGCTAAACAGGCTCAAACTCAGGCACAGAGTGTCTCTCCAGCTTATTCTCCTTTGACTTCGTTCACATCCATATCCAGTCACAGATCTATAACCTCTCCAGTCTTCACTTCCTTGCAGGCTAGTTAGGCTTGAAGTTTGCTGGTGTATCCCATGCATGTGGACATACAGAGTAGATGACACACAAAGAGAGCTCGGATAGAGTTTAATAAGAAGATAGGACGAAGTTCAGTGTTCAGGCACCAGACTGGCACCTGGTTGCACACAAGCAGCTGCTTTTGTCCTCCCTTGAAGCAGAAAATCCAGAAAGTTGTGACAGATCATTCCTACCCTTTCTTCATGCAGCATCATCTGGAATTGGGGAACTTCTGAACAAATACTCAAGGCTGGCCTCTGTGGAGACCAGTTTACTTAACTAGTAGATGAATGACACAGTACACTTTATATTTCCTAGTTGCTTCATCTGGAATCTTGGATATTTGTGATATTATATTCTTTACTTGTTACCGGTTTATATTTTACTATTTTTTTCTTGTTTCCATGTTTCAATCAGTTTGTGATGTAATTTACCACTAAATGAATAGGAAATATACTGTAGTTGAAGAATATGAATGGCAGAATAGTACACTATGAATTCAGTACAGTGTTTGCTGCACTGTAGTTGGTAGAAAATCAGTAAGCTACTGAGTTCATAAGGCAACTAGTCAACCATGATATGCAAAACTTTTACAAAGTTCATCATTAAAGCTGTGAACCCAGAAATAGTAACACAGTATTATCAGTGGAATTCTCATTAGAACTGAAGCTAATAATTTGTCTTGCTCAATATTAACTAACCTCAGCAATGATCTACCAGTCAGAAACCCCACCGTGAGGAGGAGTGACTGATGCAGTCTGCTATACTCATAGTATTTATCACTTTGTTTGAAAACATAAATAGAAAATGTTAATAATATTGGTAATTCACAATAGTGGAAAGGTGACCAAACAGTTAAATTCTGCCATTGTGAAGATCAAACTTGTTAATCTCAAGGCCTAATTATAGGAGCTATGAATTATATTAAAACTTAAAGTTTATCGACAGTCTGTGTAGGTACAAGTGTAAAAAGGTTAAACACAAAATATGAGAGTTGCAAAATTCTTTCACAATTCTTTGAACCTTGGCAGTGTGATAGTGGAATTGGTGTTTGACCTGCTTAAGAACTCACATCCCTTTCGTGCAGGACAGTGGAAGCACTGTAAGTGCCTCACTCTTGCATTCAGAATTTCACATGCAAAAAGCAATACACCACGTATACACTTAAAGCCAAGGACTTTTTTGTACTAGCTTAATTGCAGTTGTAATCAAATCTACATACGAAACCTAATTATTATTAGTCTATTTGCAATAATACTTGTAGTCCAAAAGAACACAGAAAAGCCTCATTAATACTACCTTTAGAATGGTTGCACAAGAACTTACTAGGACTCACCCCTGTTCCTAACTGTTATGCTCACTCTTCCTGTGTCCCTCTGCACCCTGACACTGAGTTTCAGGCTTCCTTGGAGCAGAGTGGTGGTGAGGAGCTGCAGCACATCATCATCACCTGGGAAATATTTGATGCTGGTGGTGAAAGCCACTTATTCTGTAGTCTGAGGGCTTACTTTTATACTGGGGGGATGACATTTGAACCTCCTGATAGGTTTCTGGATGATCCCTTTTGAAGATTTCTGAGTCTAAGCATCCATGTGCAGCAAAAAGCATTTAAAAAGTCCAGAATATTATTTTACTAGTGTTAGAATAGGGATAATTAATTCTCAAATCATTGTGTGACATCTTAATTAGGAGTTTGAAGAGTTTTCATAAATATGAAATTTCTGAGACTTTTCACTTTCAACTTGAGCCATCTCTTTCTGACTTTTAGGCATTTTTAACTAACCTAAACACTTCAGTTAAAAGAACTCTGAAAAGGTGATTCAAAGAAGGAAAAAGCTTTATCTCCATACCATGTTTATTTTTCAAATTAAAACTCTTCTTTTTAGTCCTGTTGGTGGTAGTCTGCTGCAAATTTGAGAGTAAGACACAGAGTGGTGTTTTGCTCTTTGGTTCTTAAAAGTAGCTTTTTCTGGGTGTTGGGTATTGCAGAGGTCATCACACATGATGATTTTGATTGCAAGGTTTGCCATATACTGTAAACTTAGCTGATTTTCTAAACCCCTGGCTTCTCAAATAAAGGAACAGATGAATCTTGGGTTTCATTAAAAGAACATTCTTCTGATGTCTGTGGTTGAGGAGAATAATTTGAAAATACATTCTGTGCTGTGGAACAGCACAGAATGGTCTGAGAAGAAAAAGCCTTCAGTCTTCCCCTTTCTTAAAAATGTGGTCTCTGAACAAGCAGGCTGTACAACATCTCCTGGTTTGAAGTTTCCTTACTACGGTATCTGTGGAAGCTTATACTACTGTTATCCCTTCTGCCTAATTAGTGGGTGAAATGTTAGGAAAGGTAAAGCCCAGATAGAATTAAATCTCACCAGGAACATCAAGGGTAACAAGAAAAACTTTGACAGTATGGCAGTGATAAAAGGCAGGCTAGGGAAGATGTGGGCCCTCTGCGGAAGGAGACAGGAGACATGGTAACAAGGGATTTGGAGGAGGCTGAGGTACTCAATGACTTCTCTGCCTCAGTCTTCACTGGCAAGGGCTCTAGCCACACCACACAAGTTACAGGAGGCAAAGGCAGGGACTGGGAGAAGGAAGATCTGCTCACTGTAAGTGAAGGTCAGGTTGACGACCATCTAAAAAACCTGAAGGTTCACAAGTCCATGGGACCTGATAAAATCCATCCACGGGTCCTGAGGGAACTGGCAGGTGAAGTTACTAAGCTGCTTTTCTATCATATTGGAAAAGTCATGGCAGTCCAGTGAAGTACCCCCTGACTAGAAAAGGAGAAACATAAACTGCATTTTCAAAAGGGGAAAACAGGAAGACCCAGGCAACTGCAGGCCAGTTTCCCCTCTGTAACCAACATTACCAATACAGGCTGGGAGAGGACATGCTAGAGAGCAGGCGTTTGGAAAAAGACTTGGGGATACTAGTAAATGAGAAGCTGGACATGAGCCACCAATGTGCAGCAGCAGCCCAGAAGGCCAATCACATCCTGGGCTGCATCAAAAGCAGCGTGGCCAGCAGATGGAGAGAGGTGATCCTGCCGCTCTGCTCTGCCCTGGTGAGACCTCACCTGGAGTCCTGTGTCCAGCTCTGGAGCCCCCAGCACAAGAAGGATGTGGAGCTGTTGGAGCATGTTCAGAGGAGAGGCACAAAAATGATCAGAGGGCTGGAGCAGCTCTGCTGTGAGGACAGGCTGAGGGAGTTGGTGTTGTTCAGCCTGGAGAAGAGAAGTCTCCAGAGAGACCTTATTGCAGCCAATGGGTTTAACCTGGAAGAGGGTAGATTTCAACTGTATGTAAAGACGATGTCTCACTCTGAGGGTGGTGAGACACTGGAACTGCTTACCAAGGGAAGTTCTGGATTCTCCATCGCTGGATGTGTTCAGGACAAGGCTGGATGGGGCTTTGGGCAAACTGGTCTAGTGGGAGCTTTTGCTGCTTATGGCAGGGGGGTTGGAACTAGATGATCTTAAAGGTCCCTTCCAACCCAAACCATTCGATGATTCTGTGTCTTTACGCTTGGAAACAAATAGCTTTCTACATGGTGTATTTTCCTTCATCTTAGGACCGTGCTTGTATTAAAATATTTTAAACAAACCCACCTTTCAATAGCCTTGATTCCCTCTTTATTAACAATGAATACCACTATTTTATATATCCATTTTTATAAGTAACTGTATGTCAGCCTTAAATGCCTATTTTAACAGTGATGAAGATCAAGTGAATTTGCCTTGCAACTCCTGCATTAGTGCCAGTATCTGTGGAGTTGGACTGTGCCATGCTGTTAGAGAATACAAATGAAAAGTTCAATTTTCTATGGCCATGACTTTTAGGAAATGTTAATTGCTAGTCTACATACATATTTTTGACAAGGTCAGAATCTTGGACTATATCTGCCAGCATCTTTTCTTTAAAATAAATGCACTGAAAATACCAAAAGGCTTCCAACCAAGGTTTAATAAAACACCAACTAGAGCAAGGTGGAGCTTTTCAAAGAAATTAAAGTTCACCCTGTGTCTTTTTGCTCATTCTGCCCTTGTAGAGTACTGTTTTTTTTTTCCCTGTGGCCTTGCTCCAATTTTTCACACATCCACATCTAGATCCTTGGGAGAGTCTCCCTTCATCACCTCTGAAAACTTGGTGATACGCCTGCTCTCTCTATCTTCTGAGGAGTTTTACCAGTGTGCACCGGTTTTGCACGTTCTTTCTGTGCTGTGCTGCTGTTCTGCCCATCTCATCTTGCACTCCTGTAAGCTTTCCTCAGCTGAGCATCCTCACTTGCTCTGAAAGCCATCTCTCCACCCATCTACTGGGTCCCTCCTAGTACAGCACACAAGCTCAGCAGTTCTTGTTGTGCACGCTCATCCTTGCAAACAGAACTGAATGTGCACTAGATTATGAACAACCAGAAAAAAAGATACTGACCTTCACAATGTGTAAGGTAGCCAATGGACAGGCAAGTCCAAAGACTTGTTCTTCATCATTCCCAGAAGTTCCTGAAGCGTTTAATATCAGTTAAAGGTACCATTGCTATTATCTAAAGTGATTTGGCATAGCTTACCCTTTCTGGCAAGTTTCTCATGTAGGGAGTGTGGAGTTACAGCCCACAGTAATATCCTTTTGGACAAGATGAAATGCTGAGAGAAACATCAGGCAATACTGCCACAGAGTGTTTAGGTTAACATTTTTATAAAAATGTTAGACCACCTTGCTTTGATTATTATTTTTTTTTTTTTTTTTCCCTTAAATGAACATGGTAAATGCTCTGGCCTTGTATGACACTGCACGTTTTGTTCAACAAAACTAATTTTGCTATATAAGTGCATTCTCCATTTTATGTATGTTAAAGAATTTGGAAACAGTCTAATTA
>NW_008632848.1:23172-32433 GCF_000691845.1 Merops nubicus | reverse complement strand
TTCCTGCTGGCAGGCGTTGGCAAATGTCTGGCAAATGTCTGAAAATACATGTGAATGTTTTAGTGCTCAATTTTAACAATAAGTACAGATTGTCTTCTAGTGTTTCATGGCCTGCCATTATGTTTTCACTGCAGATTGAGTGTTTTTGTCCAAACTTGCTGAACACATACTACACCGAATGTAAATACTCAGGGCAGCACACATTTTAACAATAGTTTCATTGTAAAAATCTGCATGTCTTGTGAAAATTAAGTTATGATTTTAGGCAATGATCAGAGTTTAGTCCTTTCCTAAGAACATGGTAACTGTTAAGATTTTCTAGTCTGTCTGCATTAGAATTTCTTACTTGATTCTGAATTTCTGTATATCCCACTCGCATGTTGGAAGCAGGAGAAAATACTTACAAGTTGTTAGGCTCTCAACATGAGATGCATTTACACATTTGTATCTCATATATATATTTGAGGCAAGTCAATGTCCCCAAGACAATTTATGCCATTGCATTAATGAGGTTTTAGTCCTTTGCTGATTAGCTTGGGCAGAAGGCAGTGTTGGAAAGGCCGTGAGAACAGAGCAGTGCAGGGCATCTCCAGCTGCCCTCGTGCTTTCCTTGCCAGTTCCAGCACTGCCACTGAGCATCTTTACAGCTGGGCCACAGGAGATGAACCTACTTCATGTCTAGGGGCATTGCTGTAAGTAAAGCCAGTTATTTGGGTCGTATAGCATCAGTGAATGCTCCAGATGAATTATTGTTATTATGAATTATTATTATCCATATTACCCATATGAACACTCTGATTTTGCTACTTCCATTGCAACACTGCAAAACGAAAATGAGATGTTTGTATGAACAGACTGACTCAGCCAGTGAGACAAAACCCCAGGATACTACATGCAAACGGGTGACTCTCCAGTGACTAACATTAAAGCCAAACTTTCTAAGAGATATCCTATCCCCATATTCACATTCTAAGTGCTGCTTAATATTAACAGGTCTGATGAGATGATATCTGAGGTAAGAACACATATACTTTGCTGGTAGTTGTTTACATGAGTTACTACAGGAAAAGTAACTCTATTATCTTTGACCTCGAATTTGTGCAAAATTCTGTTCATTAATATTTAGTGTTTCTACTTCATAGTAAGATCTTGCAGAACAGAAGATTAAAAGCTTGGTATTCTTAAATTCTGAGACAAGCTAATGTCTTTTGTTCCGTCCAATATTTCAATCTCAATTTGCAGTGTCAAATCCAGTTCAGGAAAGCAAAAATATTCCAAGACTGTGTCAAACCCTGATATTGTACATGAACAGAGGAGTGTACAAAGGCATGAAATTCAAGCCACCCTCTGCCATCCTCTGGCTGTAAACCTATAGTATACGTATTAGAGCTGGCCACCCTTGTGGAACTTCAGCCATGGATTATTTTTATTTTAGGGTTCTGTGATATAAAATGAGTAAATTTTTGTTTTAAAAGAATCCTCCTTTATCTTCACAGCTTTTGAGTTAATTAATATAATTAATGCAATGTTTAGTTTAGATGAATGCTGAAAAATTGTAGGATCATGACTTATTTAAAGCACTGCACAGCTAGTATACAGCCCCATGTTTTGGTGGCAGACAAATTTGCATGATGTGCTTCAGTTTAACTAGGAGTTAATGTTATAAAAATACCATTCCAATGTACACAAAGACCCTGAAAACCAATTAATTTACTTTCTGGAAACTATACAGCGCCTTTCTGTTTTCCACACTGAAAAAAAGGATTTTTTTTTCATTGTAGGGGAGGGGCATGAGTTCAATTTTAAGGAGTCTACTTTTGGACAAGAATAGTTGGCACAAATGGAGGCTGATGTTCAGATTCCACTGATCTTCAAAAACCTTCCCAGAATGGTATTATAAATTTATACTGAAGCACTTTATTATCAAAATCTTTATAATACTCTTATTTCTATGACATTAAAATAGCACCTTAAGACTGGGCTATGGCAGCAGAGCGTAAAGTCTTCAAGTTAACTGTGTTGTGACACTTTTGCCTATTTGTTGGACATTGACGTCAAGAGTCTTCTGGAATAATTAATTATGTTATTGTTATAGGCAATATAGGTATGGAGTTCTCAGCATTCTGTCCTGTTTTGGTGGTGGTGGTGGTGTTTTTTACTCCTATGTTTTTCTGCAGATGAATTTCTGCCTCTGTGTTTTCAGTATTTCTTAACTGTGGTGTTCAGGAGAGGAGAAGCAGCATATTGTGTCGAGTTGTTTCATGCCAAAGCTAGCTCAGGCTTGGTCACTGCTGTGCTTGCCCAGGTTTCCCTGTGAGACTCATCCTCCACTGGTTCAGGTGGTTCTTGCCATAGTAAGCCCTATAACTCAAATAAAGGGTTCTTTTCTCTTAAGGTTAAATCTCTTTCAGGTACACATTGGATTTCCTTATCCTCCTGCATTGTGCACCAAGTGCACCCCATTCCATGAATGTGTTTCCTTTTCCAGAGAGAGACACCACCCATTGGCAACCCACCCAGTTCCACTGGTGGGCTATGGTGAACTTATCTCCTTCTAGAGTCCACAGGGGCTTTGTTTTGCCAGGGCCAGGTCAAGCATATCCTCTACTCTTAACAAGCCAAATGGCTTCTGCTAAATTTGCTGAGATTACGATTGACTTCAAGATTTCCAAGGCAGGCAACAGTTAGCTTTGACATGATTTTGCCATGCTCCTTTGAACCTGGAGGCAGATGAAATGGCTGTTGGCAGTGCCTATCTCTGGTCAGCTGCATCTTCCTTGCAACTCTTCCTGGGTACTACAATTATTAGCCTAATCTTGTAGAAAGAACAATTCCATAAAGCAAGTTTTATATTTTTATTATTATTATTTCTTATTTATTTATAAACTTCTTTATTTTTCACGCAGTTGAGTTCTTTGTAGACTGCTGATGTGGATTTCAAGGCTGAATGAAGTGAAAGGGAACATGCACAGCCCAGTGCATGTGATCCAGAGGACCTGTGTTTACTGTTTGACTACAGTCTTCTAAATCCTTCTGATAAATTTCAACTTTACCATTCTTAAAACTCAAATTTTACAATATTTGTGGTGTGGTGCCTTTTTTTTTTTTTACAAATTAGTGTTTTTGGCAGCTGTCTTTTAATTGTGATAATTTTTTTTGTAATAGTTCTGAAGAAACATCCAAGCACACCTTTAACCTGAGAGCATTTCTCCAGACAGGGGACTCAAAAATGAACTTTCATTCATGAATTTTGACCACTAAAAGACACACTCTGCTTCTTAAATCTACTTCTGCTCTGCATATGTGGGGGATTGTTTGCATACAACCAATACAAGTTGGATTCTTCAGTTTACTAATTTCAGCAAAGCTCTTCACAAGAATCTAACCTAGGTAGAATGGTGAAATTGTTCAAGGCAGCTTGATATGATTTCTTGCAAGTCTTGAAGCAGAGGAAGAGCTACACTTGTGGATGTAGCAGTTTCTGTGGACTTGAACACATGCCACTATTATTACATATCAGTTTTTAATTTATCAAGGACCACATAGAGACTGATTTCTGCTGGAATTCTGCAGGCAAACTGTGCCAATTACTAGTTTCTGTCGCCTTTCAGCGTTATCCAGTAGGTGGCAGAAGTACACAACTAATTTATACAATCCTTTTCTTGTCGGAGTTCTTTTATGTTTGATTCATTTCAAGGATTGTAATTTAAATTTAGTCCAGATCGTTAAAGTGCTCCTGCTCATTTATGCAGATGTATCTCAAAATTTGATCTTAATTAGGTATGTGTGTCTCTGTTAGTTTTCTTTGTATGTTCTTCTGTTTCTCTTTCCATACCAGTTGGATTCTGTAGTAGACTGTAGAGAGGAAAAGAAAATATTTTTGTCTATATTCATAAGGGACTTCTCAGTACATCTTTTGGGAACAGTGGCAGGTAATCATCTCTCATGTTGCTGTATACTAGTATCTTAAATATTTTTCATCTGAAGAGTTGTTTGTTTGTTTGTTTGTTTTTTTCCATGAGGAATTAAAAGTTTCATCTTAAGTCTCTATTCTGTATACTTTTAATAGATCACTTGGTAATTTATTGTAAAACTCTTTAGAGTTTCACTTTCTTTACTATGCTATGAAACTTACTACTACAATTTTCAGATTACAGTTCCTATTTTGTATAATAACAGGAGGTTACTCTTTTTGAAAACAACGAACTGCTGACCTTAATCAGAGCAAAACCCCTAGAAGTTTCATCCGTATCTATCGCATGGAGGCTGATCTGAGACTTTAAGAATGGTGGGGAGGCTTTCACTTCCACTTTTACTGTTGTTTGGTCTTTTGTAGTGAAATGTCTAGATTTTGAATACATACTTTTCTTATTGTCATCCACATTAGTTTCCCTGAAAAAAACTAAAGTATTTAGTTTTCTACTAAAACACGAGGAAGTACACAGGGAAGAATTTGGGTTATAATTTTGTTTTCCATGGAGCTGAGTACAGACACAACACATTAATTGCAAGGAACAGAGACAAAGCTGTAATGTCTTATTGCAGATATACAGTCAAGGCGTATTTGCTATCTACTGATTTCATATTTATCTGTTGTATGTATAGTTGTCTGTATGTTCTCAGATTACAAAAATAAGAAAAAAATAATTACTGTCTTAGTAGTACATAACTGATAAACCATTGAGAGTCTGTAGCAAAACACGCTGGAAAAAAAAGAACAGTGCACTTTTAAATTAGCGTGTCTCTACAGTGTAATTGCATCGTAGACTGTTTGCACTAAGTCTACTTGCTTCAGAAGTTTATTTGTCTCAGAGTATATTATTAGATCTCATTCCTCATGCCAAAAGACACATAGTTATGGTAGCCATATTTCGTCATTTTAGACAAGGAAAGAGTACTAAACTAATTTTAAGGAAGCCGTCATTATGACAGAAAGTAAATAGAATAGGATCACTAAATAGTTATTGTGTAGCTAGCCTTTAAACCCCTCTGCAAAAGCTTTTAATCATCCGGGTAAACTTCATGGGCTCATGTGGTAACTGGAAAGCTCCAGAGACAAAGCTGCACATGCAGTTTGTGCTGCTCCCTATGGGTAGCAAAGGCATGAGGAGTACTCAGGTTAATCTTAGCATCAGGCTTGTAGAAATGTGTTGCCAAAACAGAACCCAATCTCAAGTATCATGTTGCTTGGCTTGTAAAAATGTGAAGACAGCTATCATACTGCTTTTAATTCACTCCCTTGGCCTATAACTATGATAGCTCCTGTAACGTTGTGTCAGTAGTGCTTCCCTTCAGAATACCAATGTGAGACACCACTGTGGTGGCTGCAGCTGCTACATTTTTCCTTCCTTTTCTTTCCTTACATCCAAATGTCAAACAATGATTCCCTGGACAAACATATCTGAAACTATGTCTACGTTTTAACTTACATTACTGGATGCATGCTCCTCATTTAAAAATTAGGAGATATGGGTGTGTGTTGTCTGAATATGATGTTTTAGAAATTATTGCAATGCTTTTTTTGCTTTTTTTTTTTAAGCAATGTAGCTCTCTCTTTGACTACAAAGAAACTACCTCCAAGTAATCCAAGAACGCTATTAGAAGATCCTAACCTTCACTTCCTTCTTACTTGCTTTTAAATAAGAAAAGTCAAACAAATGACTACAATAGGTTTTATGCACAACTTGTGTTTGCCTTAGACTCCTGGCAAAATCACCATTACGATAAGAAAAGACAGGCATATGATCTGTGCATTAGCAGTTATAAACCTCAGTTTCACAGCAGTGAAACAATATACTAACATAATTATGTATATTCCAATAATTTTGATTTATTCCATGATTCTTCCAAGAATGATTGAAGTAGTCCATAACTTTTCTAGAAAAAAAAAAAAAGAAGAGGTCTGCACCTCTGTAAGCAGACCTTTTGGAGTGGGATCCTAAAATGCATTTATTTTAAAAAGAAAAAAAAAAAATCAGAATGTAGGTGCAACATAAATCAATGTTTTGATTTAATGTTAAGATGTTAAATGAGTTCTTTAATATATCTTGTGTATGGAAAGGCTTGTTAATATGTAAAGATTTCTTAATACTATAAAGAGATTTAGTTCAAAGTTGCTTTCAAAATGGTCATTTTGTGCTTTTGGTATTTTCTACGATCAAAGATTAAAAACACAACTAGAGAAAAGTTCAGTAAACTAAACCTTGTTATATTGATCACTTTCATAATAAACGTGTATAAATTTGCTAGGTTATTATTTACATATATTTCAAACTAATTTTTCATTAACTTCTTGTCATGGCTCCCAAAATTACTTGATGTTTGCCAAGAGAATGTGGAAAAAAAAATCCATTAGGTGGATCCATTAGGAATTAAGTAGTTACTTGGGTTTTTTACAGCCTCGAAGAAAGTGTTTTTACTGGACACTAACATATCTTCCAGCCAAAGCTCTTCCTGATACAGGTAGTAATTACTGCTAACTTAACTGCTAACCCTTCCAAAATTTCATTTAGTGTTGTAATAAAGCAATGGTAGCAAGTGTTAGATTGCCAGTTTTCCCTGCCATACAACATAATGCCCCACCTGGCAGTGCAGTTGTGTGAAGATTTGGCCGTTTTCCAACTATTTCTGCTATTTGCAGAAACACTTTGAATCTCCGTTCTTCAGCCCTTTGGTCTGTGTGTGTTTCTGTAATACATTGCTTTCCTGGATAGTCACTGTCAGAAAGAACCAATGCAGTTGTAGGGAACTGTGGATTTATAGGGGGATCTTTTGCATGTCATCTTACAGATAGGGGCCAAATCCAGCTTGAATAGTAAAAGTAATGTTAGTATTTCAGTTTTCATTAACGTATGGTGTCCTTGTCACTGTACAAACAAAACTAGCTCAGGTCAGTGTTAGCCCAGGATTGTTGAGTGCAAAAGTCTTTGCCCTTTTCTTTCCCTGGTGCCCAACACTAGGAATTACCCCAGGAACTTTCTAGTGACTGGGAGCCCTCCTGTAGTGCCTGAATGCTGCTGGCTAGGAATGAAAGGAGTATGGTGGAAGCACCATCCACTCCCACCACTTGCAGCTCTCACTGGCCACACTGATGTGTCAGTTTCATTCAACACAATGGCAAAGGCTTCAACCAGGCTCAGGTGTTTACTAGCATCCTGACTCTGAACTAAAATAGGAGAAAAAATGGGTTAAAAATAATCAAAGTTAGATGGAAAGGATTTGTTGTAGCCAAATTGAATGTTGGGTAATGTAAAATAGTCTTCTAGCAGATGAAGCATTGGCTATCACTTTCTTATTGAATGAGCTTAGTAAATACATCAAGAAAAACCCGTTGTAAAGAATGGCAATGCCATAATGCACTTCTAAAATCCTTTCCCTAAATTAGACAGCTGATTTCTAAAAGTTTTGTGGTTTCTAAAGTAGGCTTTCATTCCTTCAAGTGATTAGAAAATGTAGGGGTTTTTTTTTGGTTTTTTTTTTTTTTGGTTTTGTTTTGTTTTGTTTTGTTGTTGTTGTTTTTTTTCTCAAAACCGATCTCATATGACATATATCATAGGCAGCAGTGACTTTCCACCTCTTCCCATCACTCATAACAGGAAATTACACTACACTAATAATACACTGAGACAAAAATAACAGTTTTAGGTTGAAATCCATGCCACTAATTTTGTTTTCTGAATGTGAAGTGGCTAAATGTTTGTTTATTGGGCATCAGGAGTTCTAGGACTTACAATCAGTTTATCAGCAGGTTGCTCTATAGAATAAGCAGACTTGATGAGAAACTGCTGCAGGATGATGTATGTAAATCTGGCTACACGGACCAAACTTTGGCCATACTGGCAGATTAACAAGGGGGAAGATAGACCTCTAATGCTAATAAGGTTTATAGTGAAATACACATAAATAAAATGAGCAGGTGTTGCTTTTTCTGTTGGTGAGTGAAGCAGGAGGGTGTGTGTGCATGTCCTGCAGTTAGGTTACTACAGAAGTTGTGTATTCATATGCTTAGATTAAGATTAAAAACCTGACTGGTAACTTCAGAAAAATAGAATTTATGCTCGCTCTGCAGTGAAAGTTCTTAGTAAAGAAAAGGTAATAACTTTGAAATCGCCTGAATGCACCAAGGAGTCTGCAGGTCAAGTACTTGAGGATTCCCAGTCACCAAAGCTGGAGTAGTGACCCTACAGACCAGGCATTTGGTTGTCTGTAGCATAAAATGTGTGGGGTTTGCATATGTTGTATTATGCTTTTGTTTGATGTGAAAGTGAGGGTCACACCTAGCTCCTAAGTGGGAATAACAGCTAGAAACTTAAATGGAGTTGAAAAAGAATTAACATTTGCCTAACCACAGTTGGCCAAAATACATCCATTTCTGGCTTATGAAATGTTTTCCACCATTAATGAACAATGGAGTTGATTTCCAGTCTCAATGTCAAAAGTGTATTGCTGTTGCTCCCAGTCTCGGTGAGCTGTTTGATTTGACAGAACAGAATGTATCATTGCACAGAGAAGAGAAAGGAATCAGAAACAGGGCTAGTCTCCAGTTCTTTGTTCTGGCTCAGATCTGTACTCCTGAAGATAAAAACACTAAAGGACCATCACCTCCTCCTCCTCCTATCAAGGATTCTGTGAGCATCGCTAATGGTTGCATCACTCAGAACCAAGAGGAAACTTGGCTCTGTAGCTACATTTTAGCAGAACTGCAAGACATGCCTGGTGTCTCATTAAACACTTCAGTTTGACTTCCTAGCCTCAGACAATGCTATTACTGGCAGTGATGCTTGCTTCAGTGAACTAGGAAAACACAGACAAGAGCGTGATGTGCTTGCTTTGTTTGTTCTCCCGTTCCAGATGGATTAAGCTAAATTATTCTCATCTCAGCCGCTTGCCACAGACATAAAAGGATGGAGGTTCTTACTCCAGTGAGAAACAAGACCACTACCTCTGCTCCAGACACTCTCAGATTTTTTTTCCCCTCATGCATAGTGTGTTCCTCCAATGTTTGGTAGTTAAGTGAATCATAAAGTTTTCATGCTCTGCAGTGGGTATATTCATATGTAAAACTAGTACTATGCTTGTCATGAAATTGTAATGGGATACAGCACTTACCACAGATGTGGACTTCTTCCCAACCATCTGAATCTCCAGGTGTGCCCTTGCACTGAGAGTAATAAGGTGATGTGCTACTGTTACCTTTAGTGTGTTTTATAATCTCACTGTCTGGGAAAATTGTTTCACAGGAAAGAGTCAATATAGATACCT
>NW_008632848.1:0-23141 GCF_000691845.1 Merops nubicus | reverse complement strand
TAAGCTCACTGTCTGGTAAAATTGTTGCACAGGAAAGATTCAATATAGATTCCCGTTCCTAGCTCTTTCCCAATATTTACATGGTTTTACATGTTAAGAGTTTAATGTGAAGACATATAAAGCATAGAAATACAGATGATACATAAAGCTCCATTAACTTTATGGATTAAAATGGTAAATTTCAAGCAAATAAGCAGATCTTTTATAGTTCAGATAATAAAAATATTCTATAAATTTTGAAGCAAAGCTTTTATATTGTTGAGCATAGTTTGTGGCTGCTTAGTTATTTCTGTGTCAGTGTAAATAATAATAGCTGTAATTAGAAAACTTGAGATCCACTTTATTTGCAAGAAAGGAAAGAATAAAAAAATATAGCTTTTCTGGCTTATGGAAAATTCACATACACGTGGGGTTTTTCTCAGTCTCAGCATCCCTCCTTCTTCCCCCCCCCCAAGATTGTAGTAACTGTTCATGTATTTCAGAGCAAAATAGCAATCAAGGGTGAAATTCACCTTATACAGAAGATCATTAACAAAAAAACCTTCATTACCACTGCATTTTTAATACAGTTGGAGGAGGAAGGCAGACAAAAGGAATCCTGGGTTGCATTTAGGAGTGTACCTATTCCCTCTCTGTGGCATCTGTGCAGTGGCTGTTGGCATCACAGTGAAATGACTATTTCTGCCACTTTTTCAGATCCTCCAGAGGACATTTGGGCTACTCCACTTCATGACACTGCTCGAGGACTTCCAAGTCCCATTATCTTTTAGGAAGAGTTCCATAGGATTTTATCTTCACAGGTGTTTTTTAGCAATGTTATATTTAATAAACTCTAGAAGAGAAGAAACTAATTTGAAAGAAACGAGAAGATTTTGGGGTGTACTTTGATTTCTATTAGTCTGCTTAGGCACTGGATGTTTCAGGAGGGTTTGTTATTACAGTTTTTCCTTATATTGTTAACTAATACTGCATTTTATATAGAGAACCTGTTTTTTGACTATTCAGATTGCATGTTTATTGTCACCACATCACAGCTGTGCAAATCCTGCATTATTTAAAAATTATTATTTCTTAGGAAAATTAATCATAACAGTTTTTGTTTAGAATGTAAACAACTATATACATACATATAGGGAGTGAAACTTTACAGTGATATACTATTTTCTGATAGGGACATGGAAGATTTGCTGTTTTCTCCCCTTTTTTCCTTTTTCTTACAAGCATACGTCCTCATCCACAATATGCCAAGAGTAGAGTATAGAAACATGTTGTTAATTAGTAAACTACTGTCCTTCTTGTAGTTGCCATTCCCACCCTCAAGGTTAAGAAGTGCTTGCTTTTTTGAGACCAGATTTAGGTATTGAGCCTGCAGCATTTTGGTTTGTTCCTTCCTTCCTTACATGCACAAGTTTTTGAAAGGCTTAACCACAGAACTTTAGTGTCCAGATCTCCTTATACTTGCACATGATATTATATGTAAAAAACACATATGGCATACATATCTTAGCTTTTGCTTGCAGAACACATTATTTTTCTTTTATCTTAAATTTCTGCAACGCTGATCTGTAGAGCACCTAGTGCCTCGAATCATAAAAGAGCTGAATCTCATAGACTAAATGTGAATTACTGATACTCAATGAAGCGGATTTTGCCTGTGAATGTGGGATTTAAGCTATGAAAAGTAGTGATGCTTTTTTTTCTCTTAACTGATGAAATTTCAGGACTATAGCACTCCCAATATTGGCTGTGAAAATGTAAAATCTTCTGAGGTATTCTTTCTTATATTTATGCTTTTTTTTTTTTTTTTAGCTTAAAATTTGGTCTTTTAAAATTTTAAAATCCTAGTCATTAGGTAAATAGGTCTGTAATTGTTTACCTGCTCTGGTTGGCGAGCGCAGCAGTTTCTTCATACTTTGCTGTTATAATATCTGAAAACTTGCTTTTCCTGATCCAAACAAGTGGTAGGCTGAATTCTTTGAGAATCTATGTCTCTTTTACTGGAAAATTTGAGCATAAACTACAGTATAATTTTGAAAAAATTGTATGTAAACTAGAAATTGTTAAAACCATCTACTAATTTTTTTTTTTTACCAGAGATAACAGCTCAATATAATTACGAAGGAACAGTACAATCAATATCCAAAGAACACCAGAAAGTCACCAGCTAGTTCCTAGTAATTTTGTTGTAGCATCTCCAGAAATAGCTTCAGAAATAAACTTGCCAAAATATGTTAGTCTGTTTGAAATTCTACTTGTGAAAGCAACCACATAAAAATTTTAAGCTGGAGAGTCTGCTGGGGAAAGCCTTACAAAGCAAGAATGAGGCCTAGCAACCCCAGGAATGGTCATAGCCAAAGAAGCTGTGCATGTAATGGCAAAATAAAGCACTATTAACACTATCATTATGTTTAATAGATGTGCTAGAACAGTTCTCACTGCAGAGGTGAAGGGAAAAAAAATTAACCTAGTTGCAAGTCATAAATGACAACTAAATACTTTGAACACTGATTTAATCTCATCTTTTCAACTTTAAAATAAGCTTCTTGGAATTTTTTTGTGTTCTAATAACACCAAATAATTTAACTATATGCATGTGATATTGAGAAATGAAATTGTGAAGTTTGAAAAGTTATTATGTAATGTTATAAAATAATGAAAATACCTGGTATTATTTACAAATGTACAAAGCCATTGCATAGGAGCCATCATGCTAGTAGAATGTTTTTTGTTTTTTTTTTTTTTTTCCAGGATGGGATAAAAATGTTATTAAAGCAATGAATTATGACTTTTGATGATGAATACTGTGTCAACACTGTATTATACTCAACCTTCTTCTGTCCTTTGGCATACCAAGTGTTTGCAGCCATACTCCTCAGTTTACATCTGATTAATTTCAAGGATTGTACGTGCATTATTTAACTTTGACACCTAGCTCACTCCTCCTATCTGTTAGCATCATAGCAACAGTGGCTTACTCTAGATATGATGAATGTCATCAGTACTCGTAAAAAAAAAATAATAAAAAAAAAAACATTTTCTGAGCCCAGGTTTTCTACCCATGGCTATAGCTTTGTAGTGTGTTATGCTGTTAACTTAATTTTCAGCACTAGAGTCTAATTCCATACCTGTGAGTGGACAGACTATATACACACTTTGGAATATATGGAAAGGTTCAAGTGCACTTTGGAAAACTTAAAACCCCTGCTGTTTCTGAGAGATTTTCAGAAGAAATCAAGCAATCTTGGTTATCTCAAAGTACAGAGTGATAACGAAAATCACAGAATCACTGGATGGTAGGGATTGGAAGTGATATTTTGTCACTTTGGAGGTTTATAAACATTGATAAGATCCCTCTCAGTCTTCTCCCAGCTAAGCAAAAGCAGCCTTTCCTTGTAAGAGAGATGCTCCACTCTCCTTGTTGTCTTTGTAGCAGTCTGTTGGACTGTCTCCAGTAGTTCCCTGTCTCTCTTGGATTGGGGAGCCCAGAACTGGACACAGGACTCCAGATGTGGCCACACCAGGACAGAGTAAAGAGGGAGGAGAACCTCTGTTGACCTGCTGGTCACACTTATTAATGTCCCCCAACATACCATTGGTCTTCTTGACCACAAGGACACGCTGCTGGCTCCTGGTTAACCTGTTGTCTACCAGGATTCCCAGGTTCTTCTCTGTGCAGCTGTTTTCCAGAAGGTCAGCCCCTAACTGTATTGGCGCATGGGGATATTCCTCCTGAGGTTCAGGACTCTACACTTGCCCTTTCTGAACTTCATTAGGTGCTTCTCCAGCCTGTCTGGGTCTTACTGAAAATTATTTCAAATCTTGAGAAGTTTGCAAAACACAACCCAAAGTAATAATCGTACAGGTGGTATTTAACTTCCCTTCAGAAAGCCTGTTGCAAACACAGCCTCATGGCTTCAGCTGCCCCACAGAAACTGAAGCAGACAGTTTGGTTTTGCATTCAAACTTCTGTTGAATAGGTCTGAGGATGATACAGAATTACGTTGTCATCCTGCTTTCAAAATGGTCTTTGCTACTGTTAATGTGAAAACAAATTTTTGGGTGGAAGTTGTTTGAGTGTGCTAGGTAATGGCCACTTTTTAAATTCAGCTTGAATCTGTTGTATTGCAAAAATAAGAATAGCAAAAGCACAGTAATGTCCTCCATAAAAAGAGAACATATGGCTTCAGTGTATTACATGTCTTGTAATGCTCTTCAATCCTTACATAGTTCATGTGCTCAACAGAAATACTGTTAGAATGAAAAGAGAGGCAACGTTCCTTTTTTACTTTTTAATTTCTTTCAGACTTTTAATATTTGTATCCAGTAAATCAATTAGAATTACTAAAAGACGAGGAAACGAAAAAACAGCAATTACAAATGCGCTAGATTTAAAAGAAAATACATAATAAAAATCTGTTATCTAGTAGATAGAAATTTGATATTTGTGTGTGCACTTATGAGTGGGTGTGAGTAGGTTTGTGCAGAGGGAATGGTGAGAGACTAAGGAAATACCCATTTGTTTTCCCACTTAGGCAAGTTATGTTTCTACAGCCATTAACCAAGTAGACATATGGCAACATTTCACAGAGGAGTTTCTTCATCAGTACCCTGTTGTTCCTGAAAAATGTATTCAGCACAAATGTTCTGTGAGCTATTCCAAAAGCAAAACACTTCAAAATATTTTGAGAGGCTGTGATGATTTGTTCTGAGAAGTAAACTAGTTATCTTTAGAAATAATCTTAAAGTTATTTTTTTTAATTATTTTTTTTTTTTAGAACCTCAAAAGGAACTTCTCATTCTCATGAGACACACATGCAATATGAAACGGGTTGAGGAATACCAAAAACTGTCTGAGGAAATCATGATATTCTGGATCTGGAGACAGCAATAAACTGTTGGCTAGTATCACAAACAGTCCATGAATGATATTTCATCTTTATCCTTGTACTAAATTACATCTTTATGAGACATACAGATTAAGACAGACAGGCTGGAGACTAAAAGATGGTGTTTAGAAGGCGAGCTAGAGATTCTTTAGATGCATTCGAGTGATTCTTTGAAAATCTGGAATGGCTGATCAATAAGACTAAACACTATTATGTGCCATATTGGTCTCTGGATGTTTGAAACCACATGAATTCCTGTCTGAAAATTCAAACAAAATTCAGATGTTTAAGAGACTATAAAATAATACTCAGTTTAGTGACAGAGTTCTTTGTCTTAATTCCTAAATAAATCCTGAGCAGTCAATATTTAATTTTTGAGCAATATTTATAGTAGTAATTTTATTATGGCTTTCTTGACTCATCTCTGTGAAGAAGCAGCTGTAGGAGGGAAGTAAATGTCAGAGCCAAAGGCTTATTTGATTAAACTATGGCAACAGCATTAATCTTCAAAAGGAAATCAAGATAATAGAGGGGGCTGGATGGACCAGGAGATTGATAATTGGTTAGAAAGCTTTTGACCTTTGAGCCAGTAGTTCAGATTCAAGCCAAGTCAGTAGTGACTGAAAATCATTATTCTCTGATAGCAGTGCAATTGCCATGTGAAATGGGTGATTGGTTTCATTCCAGTTCTTAGTGAACTGGTACTCTCATTGCAAAAATAGCTACTCCCATTGTCATGGGTTTAAGAAAGGAAAGGACAAGTAAACTTTTTTACTTTCTCACTCTCAGAAGCATTTCGGGAGATGTGGGAGGGGAGAAGCTGCAGTCCACTGACACATTGAAAGCACACTGAAAGCATCACAGAGCCATCAGGCTCTTGTTAAGGAATTAAAAGCCTGGATTCCTGTTTTGTCCATGTGACACATCTCAATGACATAAAAAAAACCCCAAAACTTTTATATGTAACACAACTCCAAACACCTTTATAAGGATATTTCTTATTTATTTGATTTGACGGTTTTCAGACAAAAATTTGATTGTTTTCAGTATTCTTAGTAAGAAAAAAATGTGGGGTTTTTTGGTCAGTCTGGAGTTTACAGAAAACTGGTAAGCAAGTAGTTTATATGAATCTCTTTGACCTTGAAATTGTGCTTGACCTGTTTTGAAGTCAATGGGTGATTCATACCTGCACTGAACTGCTAAAGATTTATAGCTGCTTCTTCATGTCACATTGTGTTTTTCCCTGCTTAATTGGATGACCTGATGTTAATAATTAATGCCACCTGAAACCAATAGAATTTAATCATGTAAGAAATCATTTAGTTTGCTGGCAATCTCAAGAACCACAGAGAGTCATATTAAAATGATGGAAGATTACATTTGTCCTCCTTTTACTCTTCTGAATAAAACTTGGTTACATTTACCATATCCTTCCCCATCCATTTCCTTTCATTCTTTTTACCTGTGAAGAGTGTGGTGATGTTGCTCACACAGGCATGCTTCCTGACTTTTATTTTTAGTTTGCCTGTTCCTTCAGTCTGTTCCCTGAGTCCTCTGCAAACTGGGGGGATGTTTTGTTGCTTCAGCACGCTCATATTGCCATGTCTTTTATATAGTTTATGCTTAAATCAATAGTGTTTTATCTATTCTGGGCTATTTCACTATCTTCCTTTTTTGTAAATCACTTAAAATTTAGAGTTTGACTGTCTACTATATATTGCCACTGTATGTTTCCTTTTCTATAAAAAAACACTCACCCTGTCCCACCTGAAACCCCCACCAAATCCCCAGTATTTTAAATACTCAGTCTCATTTTACTATAATGCAAATCTAGCTAGTAGAGCTCACTAGTGGAGGTTTCTCATGTACTTTTTAGTTCTGTGAAAGAGAAAATACAGGAGAGAATAAAAATAATATTGGACCATTTAAAGCTCAGGTAATGCTCATATTATTAGAAATTTTCTCACACCACATAAATAATCAACTATCTATCTCAACTCAATGCAGCAGGTTGCTGCATTGTTTTCTCCCTGGGGAGACAGCTGGTTTAAAAAGCCATTGGATTTGTATAGGGTCTTTTGCAATCCTTTCAGATGTGTCTTTGTAAAATACAGGTGCTGCAAGGGTGAACAAATATGATCATTTTATGACATAATCTGTTGGTTGTTTTAGTGTAACCTGTGTCTCCCTTAGTCTGCCAGCAACAACAAGCAAGCAGGAAAAATAGGAAAATGCAGGGGTGGATGCAAAGACTTCACGTACACTGCGGTATTCCTTGGAAGCTTTATTACTGAATTCTATCATGGGAATCTCAGGCTTCAGCAAAGGAATTAGTGCTGCTTATTTTAATATTGATTTGTGAATGAGTAAACATGAAAGCATTATTAGCTGTGCGTTGTTGCATAATTGTGTTTGAGAGTATATTTATCAAATAAGCCCAGATGGAAAGCTTCTTTACAAAATTAGCTGTCATGGATTTGAAGAGAGGTTAAAAAATTACATGGCATTCTTGTTTTTCCAGTGTATGCTTGACTGCCAAATTTCTGCAAGCACACTAGTGCAGTAAAATGTGAAAAATAAGAATATTGAGAAGTAAGGGACAGAAATGCTTTTCAGTCTATGATCAAATTCTTTCTAAATGACATTGCATGTGTGTGGCAGGCCCAAATTTGTATCTTGCATGAAAACCTTTTGTTTATGAAGAGTAAATATTGGTGTATAAGGTATATGAAGGTCCGGATGCCAGCTTCAACAAAGGTTTCCAAGATGGGAACTGCCACCTTCATCCACAGTTGTGATCCCTGCTGTGTGCCCAGTGGGGTCAAGGAGGCATAGGCAGAGAAGCACTGTGAAATTCAGTCCACATACAAACCAAAAAGAGACTGAGGAACCCTAATTTCACGAAGTACAAGTTAGATAACTACCAGTTAAATGTTATACTTTGAAAAATAAGTGTAAATCAAAGTGAACGACGATTCACCAAACATGCATATTCTGTATCATTTGGTACTTTCTGCAGTTTCACAGATGATAACAATGCTGGCAGCTTGAGCTTTGTTTTGTAAATGTTCAAAAACTTCTCTGTGAATGTGAGCATATTTCGGCATACTCAAAAGGCACCAGAGTTCCCAGTCGGTCTCCTCAGGCTGATTAATCCAAATTCTACATTATAGTTCTCAGCCTGTACTTTTCCTCCAGCTAAATAAACTGGGTATTTGCAGAAAAGATTTTTCAAATTTAATTAATGCAACTAAGAAAAAATCAATGAGGTTTACAGAACCACTGCAGTCCTTATTTGCAATAAGAGTCATTGTGAGCCCTTTCTCCTTGCCAGTTTTTTTGGTAAGAGGCACTAAGCACTAAAGAACTAGGGCTGTACACTGCACATTAATGGTATTTTTAAGGAAATGGGAACTTGCAGTGCTAACATCAAAAAGCTGGATTTTTATTTTCCCCTTGGCTTTCTGAGCTTCCTAATTTATTTCTATACCACCCAACTCCAGCCTCCTGCAGTGTGTGTAGTTCTAGATGCATGCTTCAGCTGCTGGCTTTAACTGATATCCAGGGTTATCGATCCATGAAGTTAATATTGTTGCTATCAAATCCAATTCAGTAACGTGAAGAACTAACATTGAGAAAGAACAGGTTGTTTTCTTTGGGAATTTTTTTTTATTTTATTTTCTATTGCCAGTTTCTGAGACACAAATAGCTTGTACAGTGTTGGGATTCTTCCCTTCTTGGGCTGTTTTTTTTTGTTTTGTTTTTAATTTGTTAGTTTGCTTTTCAGTAGGTGTACTAATTTTTTAATACAAGGGCCATAAGTAAATTCTTAAAAAGAAAAGTGAATATGGTTGGTTTGTTAAGCTTGGAATAAAGCATGTGGTTCAAACCCTGCTTGCCTTACCAAGAAAGAAAAAGGAATTGTCCTGTTAAGTGGGTAATTTTGGTTCTGGTGCTGCCTCTCTCCCAGCTATGATGACTTTAAAGGGTAGAAAAGATCACCACATCCATCTGGCCTGAGTATTTGAATAGTATCAGCTATTGGAACTGGAGTCAATCACCCCTACAGTAATTATTCTCAGTGAATAAAATGACTTGGGCATAACAAATCTGTGGTTGAATGTTAGCAATGATTTCAAAATTAAATAGAAATATATATTGAACAAAGGAAATACTGTGATTTTTTTTTTTTTTTTTTTTTTTTTCCCCAACTAAGATATTGTCTCTTCCTAAGGTACTGAGAATGGTTGTGTATGAACCCAGTGGAGAAGGGGAGTGGAAGTACTGCAAAACAAGTTATATGTTTATGAATATACAATTTATGTTGTAGTATACTATTAGTTTTTTGTTTTAATGTTTACTTGAAATATGGAGATTTGAGTTATTGTCTATAGAAATGGCTTATTCCCCTTTGTGTGCATAATTCATCTGCAACTTCTGTATTTGCACATTTCTGAAAGCCTTAATTTAATATAATCTAATCTTCTGGCACAGAGTGGGTATTATGTCTCTCTTTAGTAGCCCCTTATCTTGGATAAGAACATTGCCTGGGGTGTAAAAGACTGTAAATAGATACTCACCAGCTTAGCTGTTTGTCTTCCCTTGGGTTTCCTCTGCTTTTATAGTTTTATATCTGGATGTCATCTTTCTTTTAATATCCCTTCAGCATTAGGTTTGGTCTGCCTTGGATTTTATTTTCTTTTGTCTCTTCCCTTCTATTCATGTCACTTTCTGTCCATCTGCATTCAGAAATTCCAGTATACAAACAAATGAACAAAAAATTAAAACACCGAAAAGCCCTCCAAGTTTTAGTCCTTTTAAAGTAACAGAAAACATTTTCTAACATTTCTTGTTTCTTCGATTTTTTTTTCCTGATGACCTAAACATTAGAGCAAAGTTCAAATTAGGGTATATCTCAGAGCTCTAATAGGAACCAGTTTAGGATGCACTTATGAGAAAAACAACCATCCCGCCATATATGATACTTATTTATACCATTACAGCACTGACAAAATTGGCTGCAAAACCACTGTGAAAAGAACCAAACATTATTTGTGATGTCCCTAGCTCATATTATCACTCCTCCATCCTTTTCAAAGAAATTTTGTATGTTTATTTTCATGCTATGATGGATGACAGCTGACACAAAGGAAACCTAGCCAAGGCAATGCATACAAATCAGAGCCATAATATTGTGTTTTGCAGTAATGCCCACTGGCAGTAGAAATCCCACAAGTTTTAGGCAGCTATAAGTAACGTGAGCAGCTTAATTCTGAAGGTTTGCTCTACAGGGTCCATCAGTTTCAAGGAGTGTCTGTGTCCTGCTCTTTACCTTGCCACAATTACACAAGAGGCACAGGAAAAGTGCTGTGTGCTGAACTTTTTTTTTTTTTTTTTTTTTTTTTTTTATGTTACATTTGTTTCTCACTTGCTGGTTGTTTTTTTTTTTCCATTATTTTTTTTTCATTCTCATGAGAAGCAGCTATTGACAATGGCAATTTAACTTTTGTATGTTTTTCTACAGGCTACAGTGACCCAATCAGTTGAAGACTGTGGTGAATGAGCCCAGTTGAGGTCTGAACTTCACTCATATAAGTTTTTTGGAAGATGTGGCATCATATTCACAGGTAGATGTTTAAAAAACTCTGTAGATGTCTTTGTCATCTCCAAGAAACTTGCAATAATTGTGGTAAACTTATTGGCTTAAGTCTAATGGATTCAGTTCTCAAGTTTAGTTTTATTTTTATTTTATTATTTATAAATTAAACACATGAAACTGAGCTGAAATATTCCAGAAATCTAGTATTTTTGCTGCATATCTCAACAAAAATACTTGATACAATAGAGAGATTGCAGTACTACTGACCATTGACTGTTTACAAAGGCCTCTGCAGTATGTTACTTTTTTCAGGCTATTTCAAATTAGATGTAGATTGGAGAACATAAAAGTACCTTTACAGTCTGTTCTGCCCCTCTTAAAGGACAAAACCTAATTTTCTCTTTCTGAGCTTTGTCTTTGTGATGCTTTTTCCTTGTAATTGCAGGGTGTTATTTTTCTCAAATAGCATGTGTCTCATTTCAAAGGCATACCTTAGCAGAACTAGGGGTAAAAAACAATGTGATAGGCTTCCTCATGTTTATTATATACCATTGCCTACTTCAGGTGTTGCTTATGATATCCACTATAAACTAGTTTTACTATATTCTTGATAAGAATCTAATGATAGGAGTGACCAAAAAATATCTATAAAATCAGTTACCATAGAATCATAGAATTGTTTGGGTTGGAAGGGACATCTAGGGACATCATCTAGTTCCAGTCCCCCTGCTATATGGGCAGCAACGCCTCCCACTAGAACAGGTTGCTCAAAGCCCCATCCAACCTGGCCTTGACACTTCCAGGGAGAGGGCATTCACAGCTTCTCTGGTCAACTTTTTCCTGTGCTTCATCACCCTCACAGTAAAGAATTTCTTCCTTACTTCTAATCTAAATTGACCCTCTTTCAGTTTAAAGCCATTATGTCTTATCTGATCACTACATGCCCTTGCAAAAAGTACCTTTTCTTGTAGACCTCCCTAATTGCTGGAAAACTGCTATAAGTTCTCCCTGGTGCTTTCTCTTCTTCAGGCTTTACAACCCCAACTCTCTCAGCTTGTCCTCATAGAGGAGGTGCTCTGACCATCTTTGTGACCCTTCTGTGGACTTGGTCCAACAGGTCCATATCCTTCTTGTGTTGAGGTCCTTGAAGCTGAACACAGTACTTCGGGAGGGGTCTCCTGAGAGCAGAGCAGAGTGGAAGAATTGGCTCCCTCGACCTGCTGGCGACGCTGCTTTAATGCAGCCCAGAATATAGTTGGATTTCTGGGCTGCAAGCAAACATTACTGGTTCATGTTGAGCTTCACAATATGAAGGGTCTGAAGAAGGCCTAATGAAGGGTCTAGAGAACAAGTCTTATGAGAAGCAACTGAAGGAACTGGGGTTGTTTATCCTGAGGAGAAGGAGTTTGAGGGGAGAAATTATGCCTCTCTACAGCTACCTGAAAGGGGGATATAGTGAAGTGGAGGTCGGTCTCTTCTCCCAAGTAACAAACAACAGAACAAGAGGAAACAGCCTCAAGTTGCACTAAGAGATGGTTAGGTTGGATATTAGGAAAAATATCTTCACAGAAAGAGTGGAGTCATCATCTGTGGAGGTATTTAAAAGCCACATAGGTGTGGTGCTTAAGTGACATGGTTTAGTGGTGATTTGGTAGTGCTGGGTTAACATTTGGACTTGATAATCTTAAAGATTGCTTCCAACCAAAACAATTCTATGATTCTTGTCAACCAACACCCTGAAGTCCTTCTCTGCAGGGCTGTTCTTAATCCACTCATTTCCTAGCCTGTATTTGTGCTTGGGATTACCCCCACCCAGGGGCATGAACTTGCATTTGGACTTGTTGAACTTTATGAGGTTTGCATGGGCCTACTTCTCAAACTTGTGAAGGTCCCTCTAGATGAGATCCATTCCCTCCAGCGTGTCCGCCACACCACACAGCATGGTGTCATTAGAGGCAGGTATATATTTTAGAACTTTGAAGTTAATTGTAGTATATTTTGAATTAAAAGCCTAAATGAGTTTGAAGTACAGTCTTCAGAAGATGGCAAAGGTTGGTGAGGATTTTTCTGTTGTTGTTGTTTGAAGCTATTTGGTCTATGAAGCATTGTACGCTAAAGAAAAAAAGTAAAGGTGACAATGAATTACTAAATTCAGTAACACTCCATGTATCACAGCTTTGTTGAAGGCTCCCTATGAACACTCATTTGCAGGCATAGATAAAGCAAGGAAAATCTGGATGCCAATTGTCCTCTGAAGTTATACAGAAAAGGCAAAAGTTGTGGAGAGTTATTTAAGGTTACTTGTGGTTCAATTTCAGTCAAAAATAAAATTAAACCCTGCATGTATTTTGCTTATAAAGAGACTTTGCTCTGCCCACATTCTATTTTATGCAATCCTTGATTTCAGTGGATAATTTAATTTTATGCTACCCAGTGCAATTTTGTGGCTGATAGGAAAGACAGGTTCTTTTATATGTGCTTGCATTTTGGTAATTGTGTGATATATCTCATGTATATACTTAAAACTTTGAGATATATTTTTGCCATAAATTTCTGATGTAAACTACAGATGCAAGGCTGGAAGTGTCTGGATCCTAATTTTTTTTACTCAAGCCTGTCTTTGCTGGTGGTTCTCTGGACAAATAGCACAATACATTTTTCAGTTATGTATCTACTCTCACAGAAGTCCAGGCTTCTGACATAGTCAAATGGAATTAGGAAATTGAGACTATATCTCAGTGGCTTTGCCAAATATATAAAAAGATCTTCTCTGATGTCAGTGCAATATCAGGACTTGTTCTCTGGCCTAGGCTCACTAGAAGTGCTCGGAAGGAGCTTGCAATGTGACTACCACTTCTCCTTTGTAAAATGATTTTTAGATGATGTGTTGCCATGCACTTTGCCTTTAAAATGATATTTTTTTTGACACCTGGATTTTAATCAAAATTGCATATTGTTTCAGAGCATTCAGGTAGACAATATGAAGCAATAATGAGCGAGATAATAGAAAGCAAGTAATGTGGAATGATTTTATTAAATTTCATCTGAAATTTGATGAGATAAGCACTTGGTAGAATCCCTTCTGAGAACACCCACATGTGGACAAATATGAACCCTGGCACGCTTGATATGTGACTTGATATTAATAATGACTTTATCTTCTCCTTGCATATATTATGAAATTATGTTATAACGTTTTAAACCACAAGATTATAAAATCAGGCACATAATTAAAAATCTGACTTAAAATTTTAGACAGGTGAGTAATCGACTAGTCAGAGTTACCATATAACCTCCACAGATTACAATATTTTAGATGCACAAATGTACATCTATACTGTGTGTGAGCTCAGCTTTTCATATGGGTTAGAGAAGAATGTGCATTTGAAATATTTATATTGATATACATATATGTAAGTAGAGATTTGGAAATCAGCATATTAATGAACATGTAATGGAGAGGTAGGAGAGTAACAAACAGCTGTACATTCATCTCATTCAGAATGCATGTAAGTGTTCCAATATTTGTTTTAGCTATATAAATTTCTTTTAAGATGAGGAAAACAAGCTCTAGATTTGTTAATTTTGAAGCGTTTAACACAAAACAAACATCATGTAGCTGTCTGACCTGTCTCTCACAGTCCTTTCCCTCCCCTCCTTTTCACTGTGGGTTTTTTACATCTGAACATGCTGTTTGAAAGTGTGCATAGCAGGCAGTAATCCAGGTCACCATAACATCACCCAGTCTGGCAAAACGAGAGTGATAAACAAGGGGGAAAAGAAAATCCTTTTGTTATCAAAGAAATACTACAGGAGAGATTAAGAGGCAGCTTGGTCGAGGGACAACAATCCATAATTTACTTTGCAGATGTCTCTGTAATTTAAGCAACAGGCAGAACAACTGTGCAGTTGTACATGCTCTGGGGAAAGGATACCCAGAGCCTCATAAATCATGGTAAGGATTAAAAGCAATGAACATTCATCTTCTTAACCTCGTAAAGCAATATTGCAAAGCCACAGATTACAAGTTACTGTGCATGTAATCTTTGTTCAGGGATAAAGGGTGCCAGTTTTTTTTAAAAAAAAACCTCTTCTCTGTTAACAGTAGCATCTACCTTTTGGGAAGGGACAAAGAACGATTTTAAAATGGATTTTAAAAGAATTCATACTATTAAAGGAATACTTAACGTTTCCCACAAAAGAAGGAAGAAAACCAGATTAATTCTTGGCCAAGCCCGTTGTTTGCTTATAGGTCAAGCAATAGTTTGTTTCTAAGCCCTGATCTGTTTTTAATGTTAATATTTCTTAATAATCTATATGAATTTCTCTTAATAGACACAACAAAAACAAAAAAAAACAAACAAACAAACAAAAAAAAACTTTTCCCATTGCAAAATACTGGAGTCCTGAACAACCCTTTGTCTTGCTTGACTTCAGCTACTCTTTCAAGTATGGTAAATACTTGACTCAACTACTCATTATGATTAAAGAATAACCTCAAAATGAAAAAGCATGCCATATATTCATCTGCTAAATAAGCATCGTAAAGCCTGAATTTATCTGTCTGCTGTCAAGAAGTGTTGCCAGCATACCTATAAATACGTTCTAACTTATCCATCAATGTCTTAAATATATTTTATTTCCAATATAGAATTCCAGTTCAGTATTCCAACTGAGTATTTGGAATTCCAATATAGAGGGACTGAAAATATTTGAAAGAGGAATGTGGGCAATGCCATGAGGAGGTCGTTTTCTAGTCCAGAAAACCAAGATTTTCTTTTTCCTCAATATGTAACTTCAAATCTTAGACATTTTTATCAGAGAAAGGAATACAGGAAAATACTTTTATAATGATGATGATTTTTTTTTTTTTTTCTCCACATTGGAATCTTTATATTCAGTTATTACTTACAGAGTTTTTTCTAGAGAGGGCTTCCTGAGCACTGACAGGAAACTAAAATCACAAGAAAATTGGTTTGTCAGCTGCTTCAAATGAGACCATTTAGTAGCTGCTTATAGACAAAAATCTGCTTAAAAAACTGCTATGAAGTTTTACAGACGTCAGGCAAGCCCTTCTGTCATCTCTTCAGGACAGCTATATCCTCTGGTTATATCATGAAGATTGTATTGGAAATGTCTTCCTGGGCAGCTTTTCTGTGATGATTTTTCTTCTAATAAGACTATTTTGCATTCTCTGCTTTTTTTTTTCTTACTTTGAATATGTGAAAGTTTATTTAGTTTCTAATAATCCATTGGGGTCTTTAATTACTCTAGAAATCTAGCCAATAAAACAACAGGTGCAGATAGAATTTGCTTATACATCTACTGTGCTAGGCAAGAATGATGCTGTTGCAATGAAACTTGGTACTGGGCTTGGATACTATTTGTATGTAGACTTTCTATGATTTCACGTAAACTTGAAGATTATTTATTTCCCATCAATTTTATTTTTTTAATACCAAAAATATGAGCTACCTGCACAGTTTTCATCCTCATAAAACACATCATACTGCATTCATGAATCCTGGAATGAATCACTAGTTAAGGGTCCATGATTCATCTAAACCATTAATGTAAACCAGATAAAGAAACAGCTGAGTTTTTAGTGAATTGGCAAAAGCTGCTCTTTATTTAGGAGTGTTAATCTGGTCTAATATAAATGTCTTTCATTATTTTTAATAAAACCTTCTATAAATTGTACTACATATGATGGACACAGAGCATGCTATTTTAAGAAAGCAGGTTGCTTCAGATGCTGGTTACAACTGCACAGATGACACTGAGAGTTTTGTAATCTTCCCTTGCACAAACACATGCACCTTTCAAAACTAGTTGCCAATTTTTGATTCTTCAGATTTTTAGTGCAGATTTGAGATAATTTTATAAGACATAAGTTTTCTGAGCATGGGTCTTTTTTTATACTTTTTAATAAACTGAATAAATAATCAAGTTTCAAAGACTATACTTGATTGAATCATGACTTTCAAAAATGGAGTCTAAAACTAATCCAAGACAATCTTGTTCTTAAATAAATTCATGGCTGAAATGAAAAAGTAAAGCTGAACTAAGCATGTGCAATATTTTTATTCACTTTAAAAAAATAATAGAAATAACAGTGAATTGTTGTTGCAATGCCACAGAAATAGCTGTTTAAAGAATTAACTTATAAAAGTTTGCAAGGAAAATAGAATGTTCTGTAGCTGTCAAGTTTTTTTAGGAGTAAAGCTGAAGTTACAAAACAGAAGGTGATGGTTTTTTTGTTTGAGGTTTTTTTTTTGTCATTGTTTTGGAGATAGTTTAGCAATGAAGGATTGCATAAAAATGTTTATACCACAATTTAAATTTGGTATTTTTAGTGTTTTAATAGTGCTGGTGCCTTTAAAGCCCAAGATCAATGAATAGATCCAAGAGGGGAAAAAAAAAAAGAAAAAAAAAAAAAAGAAAAAAAAAAAAAGAAAAAAAAAGAAGCAAACAAACAAAATAAAATAAAATAAAAAAAAAAAACCAAAAACAAACAAACAAACAAAAAGACAAAAAAAACCCCACCACCCAACAGATTCTATTGCTTTAGGTAAAAACAGGACTAGAAACTTAAAATTTAAGTCTTACCTATTTCAGGAGGTTGTTTATGGTACTGGAGAGTCATGGGCTTCTGTGCTTAGAATCCATTTCTACTGCTATCTTACCAGTATAGCACCATGTCAAAACTAATTAGTTTTGATGAAAAAGACTTATTAGCAATGGGGTAGAACAAGACAGTCATAACAGTTATCTTCAGCTTCTTACTGAGTGTCCTTACATGGTATTGTTCTGCACTATATGAGCATCTGCTTTCACTCCACTCACTGCAGCAAGCATGCCTTCAGAAACAAGGGAGTGTGAAAAACAGGGAGATTTACAGGATCAAAAATTGAGATCTGTACAGTAATAAGAGCCAAAATACCAAGTTCACTATCTTAAGAAGGTGTTAAAAGAGTTTGTGGATTTCAGTTAGAAAAATTCTAATGTTCGCATCATGAAGCACTTTTTAGGAATTTTGTAAATATGTATTTCCAGGATGGCAGAAACTCAGATTGTTACAGTCCACTGGGTACACTGGTAGCATGCTACAAAAATTTCAAGTCAGAATTCAAGGCGCTGGGAAGACCTTACTGCAGCCTTCAGAATCTGAAGGGGGCCCAAAAGAAAGCTGGGGAGAGACTTTTTAAAAGGTCTTGTAGGGATATGAGGAGTGGTAATGGGTTCAAATGGGAAGAGGGGACATTTAGATTGGATGTAAGGAAGACGTTCTTTGCTATGAGCGTGGTGAGACACTGACACAGGCTGCCCAGGGAAGCTGTGGATGCTCCATCAATGGAGGTGTTCAGGACCCCCTGGGTGTGGGGCCGGTCCCCCCTGCCTGTGTCAGGGGCATTGGGACTAGGTGGTCTTTGAGGTCCCTTCCAACCCAAACCATTCTATGATTCATAGAGGAAAAATGGATGTGTACAAAATACTGTAAAATAGTCAAGTACTTACTGTACAAGATCAGGAATATTTGTCACTTTTGATATGAAGTAAAATCTATTAAAAAATATTTCACTATATAGGGAAATCAAGCACACAGAGATTGTAACCATTTAATACAGCATGCACGACTTATTCCAAAAATCAAGGAATTTTGATCCATGATGATTACAAATAAGTGGCAACAGCATAGGATTGCTTTTCGTTCACTACACCTAGGGGAAAATTACTTTTCTGATGTAAAACTGAGGTTTACAGAATCAATCACAGAATAGCAGGGGTTGCAAGGGACCTCTGGAGATCATCTGTTCCAATCCATCTGCCAAAATAGGTTCTTCTAGAGCAAGTTACCAGGGAACATGTCCAGGAGGGTTTTGAAAGGTTTCAGAGAAGGAGAGTCCACAACCTTCCTGGGAGCCTGTTCTGGTGCTCTGTCACCCTCACAGTAAAGAAGTTTTTCCTGATGTTGAGGTGGAACTTTCTGTACCAAGACCTATCTTCTAGTCTGTACCCATTGCCCCTTGTTCTATCACTGAACACCACAGAAAAGAGACTGCCCCTGTCCTCTTGACACCCACCTCTTAGGTGTTTATAAGCATTGAGAAGATTGCCTTTCAGACGGCTTCTCCTAAATAAAGAGACCTCTGGCTAAAACAACTCCTGACTGTCCTCATGAGAGAGATGTTCCAGTCCCTCCATCATCTTTGTAGCCCTCCATTGGACTCTCTCCAGTAGTTCCCTGTCTCTCTTGAACTGGGGAGCCCAAAGCTGGACACAGGACTCCAGATGACGCCTCACCAGGGCAGAGTAGAGAGGGAGGAGGAAATCCCTCCATCTGTTGGTCACACCCTTAGTGTGACCCAGGAGACCACTGGTCTTTAGGGCTACAAGGGAACAATTCTGGCTCCTGGTTAAGCTGTTGTCTACCAGGATTCCCGAGTTGTTCTCTGTGGAGCTGTTTTCCAGCAGGTCAACCCCTAACTGTATTGGTGCATGGGGATATTCCTCTCCAGGTGCAGGACCCTACACTTGCCGTTGCTGAACTTCATTAGATACCCCTACACCCAGCTCTCCGGCCTGTCCAAGTCTCACTGATGTATGAGCCACTCCTCCCAGTTTTGTATCTTCAGCGAACTTGCTGAGAGTACGCTCTGTTCCCTCATCCAGGTCATTGATGAATATGAACAAGGCTGGACCCAGTACCCACCCCTGGGGAACACTGCTAGCTACTAGCCTCCAACTAGACTGTGCTGCTGATCACAACCCTCTGAGCTCTGTTCTGCTGGATCTCAATCCACCTCACTGTCCACTCATCTAACCCACACTTCCTAAGCTTACCTATGAGGATGTTATTTGAGACAATGTCAAAATTCTTGCTGAAGCTGAGGGAGACAACATCCATTGCTCTCCCCTTACCTACCCAGCTAGTCACACCATCAATATCAGATTGGTCAAGCGTGATTTCCCCTTGGTGAATCTATGCTAGCTACTCTTGAAAAAAGATGTTATAAAGGAGAAGCAGTAGGTGCCATAAATCCTGATTAAGTAAGGATTTTGGTACTGATTCACATAGTATTTTAATCTGTGTTTCATCCAAATGGAATGGTGAAGAGAAGGCACGCATCTGTTTGCAGAACTGTACTTCTTAAATAACAAAATGTCTTAGATTCAGAGTGAAATTGTGTCATAAGGATTATGCTATAGTCTTAGATGTGGCATTATTCAATATTGTCAGTAACCTGATAGACAATGAAATAGAAATATGTATTCCTTATCATTTTTGTAGATAAATTTGCTGTCTCCAAAATCAATGAGCATTAGAGTTCTAGAGGCTAGACTCAGCATTCAAAATAACATTGAAAAATCGAGAAGTAATCACCAAAAGGTGTGGTGAAGCTTAGACAAATGAAATATTCCTGTGCAGAAGTCACCAGAGACAAAATACAGACTGAGGAACAACTGTTGAGGGAAGTACTTGAGGAAGTGGGGGAGGGAAGGGTGGATTATGAACTGAAGATTACTTTGTAAAATCCTGTCAGGATGGAGGATACAAAATTTGGGACGTTGATTTGATGGCTGGAGAAAGGCAAGTTTTGCACACATCTTCAAAAAAACCCAAAACAAACAAACAAACAAACAAACAAACAAACAAACAAAAAACAAAAAAAAAAAGAAAAATAAAAACGACCATAAGGACAAAACAGTTAATTAGAGTATGGAAACCTCATGTTAGCTTCTGGAAGAGTCAAAAAACCCTCCTAAAGTCCATGTCTGGGCTTATGAAGGAGAAGGTAGTGTTTTGTAAGAGTCAACATGCATGTGCCAAGAGGAATTCACACCTGACCAACCTGTTTGGTTTCTGTGGTGAAGCGACTGGATTTGGGAACGTGGAGAAGGCAAATGGATGTTATTTGTGTTAATTTTAATATGGCTTTAGACACTGTTAGTGTTGAACATTGCCCTCTGGATAGGTGGAAAACTAGGTGGATGAAAAGCTAGTTGGATGATTTGGACATGTTAATGGAACATGTGCCACTTGAAGGCTTATGGCAAATGAATTACATCAGGGGTCTATTTTGGAGCCAGCAGAGATGGCAGTTGGGCTGTATTCATAGGAGCACAGACAGGAGACTGAGGGAAAGAATTATCCCCGTTGTGTTCAGAACTTCTGAGACATCATCTTGACACTACATCCAGTTTGGGTCCCCCACTACAAGACAGCAGCTAACTGAACCGAGGTTAGCAGAGGATCCCCAAGCTGGTTAGGAGCTGGAGCGCTTGTCCTGTGAGGAGAGGCTGAGGGATCAGGGCTTGTTCAGCCTGAAGGAGAGACTGCTTTGGGAGGATGTAACAGCAGCTTGCCTGTACCAACCAGTGAGTCAGCAAGAAGATGAAGGTTGGCTTTTCTCCACTGGGGAGGATGAAAGGCAGCAAGTGTAGGCTAAACCAAGCAGTCTTCAGACTGGATATAAGGAAAAAAACCTTTAACTCTGAGGACAGTCAAACTGTGGAACTGGTTTCCCAGTGAGGCTTTTTAGTCTCCATTCTTGGAGATAATCAAGACCAGAGTTGCTAAAGCCCTGAGCATGCTGGTCCGACCTCACAGCTTACCCTGATGGTATCCCTCCAGTCTTACCTGATATCCCTTCAATCTTAATTAGTCTGCATTTCCATATACAGTTTGAAAGACAATTTTTCATCTCTATTCAGTTTCCATAATGCTTTTGTAATGTTCTAGTCATTATACTTCGAGAAAAATACAAAGTTCCCTAGAAGAGCAGTGTATCTGTTTGAAACCACACATGACATGAGAGAACCTTTGAATAAGTATGGCTTTAAAGTCAAAAGAAGAGAAGATGGAATAAATGAGAAATCTTCATTTGACATAATCAGCTCCTGAAAAAGGGAAGAATAACGTGTTGTCCAGATGTGTGACAAGCAGGGGAAGAATAAATGTTTTTCTTTATAGCAAAAAAGACTTGGATTACGTATAATTAAAAATCTTATACTAGCAAAAATACCACTGAAATAGATTGTTTAGAGGAAGCATCAAGCCTTCTATTAGAGACATTTAAGAAGAGAAGCATCTGTCAGAAAAACAGTGTTTTCTGAGAGTAGAAAAGAGAACATTTGAATATATTTCATCTTGTACATGGATAGACCATGGTGAAATGATTTAAAGCTTTCCTGACTTCAAGCCCCTATTGTCTGCACTATAACTGGAAGGTAATTTAAAAAAAAAAAAAAACAAAAACAACATACCTTGAGACAGTGAGTGTGTCAGGATTTGTTCCAAGACTGTCTTAGCTGTCGGTTTTGCTACTTTTCTCTGTAGGATTTATGTCAAATCATGTTAAAATATTACACTACATTTTTACACGTCTTTGTACAAAACACAGTTTTCTTAAACTGCATCAGCCCACATGTTCTAACATTCATAATGTATAAATTTAAATGCTTCTAATAAAACACTGATATGATGCCAATTTTTCCAGCTCATTAATAAGAACGAAAAGCAAGTCATTATTGTTTTTCAGAGTTTGGTTATCTGAAATAGAAATAACAGCTGTAGTTGTAAGAGAGTTCATCTTCTGCTTTCTTATACTGAGAGCAGTTTTTTCTGTTACCTATATGTGAAAGTGGCTACTCTGAAGTACATGTATTTACAGCCTGAGGAACAGTCAGCATAAGGAATGCAGTCTCTTCTCCACATGCTGAATCAGACGTCTCTCCTGTCTCCTCTGCTGTGCTGCCTGGTACACTGAGAGCAAGGTTTCTTGAGATAAAACCGTGCCTTTTTCTTTGTTTGTGCTTTAGGAAATGTAGTAGTGACAGGAGTTGATCTTTCTCTGGACATATTTTTGTTCTGAGAATTTCATGCAGAAATTCCTTGTCAGTCATGAGTTGACTTCTCAGCCTACCCAAAGGAGTCAACTCATGACTGATGCAGGTGTAGGTGGCACTGTTTATTTCATGTGTTTCCGAACCATAACTGTTCAGTTTCCACCATGCAGGCATATCAGCACAGCATTGTCTGAGGTAGGGGTTCCTGATGCTTCTTTTTCAAGGCCTATTGATTCTGTTTTTTTGCTGGAATGTAAAGAAGCTAGTGAGACAAGACTTAGGGTAGACTGCTAGTCACCCTATATGGAGATAAGGTTGAAGGCTCTAATTCTTGCAATATGAAAGGCTTTAAGTGAAATGAATTGCAAAGGAAATATTCTCTGTCCTACATTGTCAAGGCTGTTAACTACTCTACAGGTTGAACCTCAGTTGAGTGGTCCCTGAAGCAGGTAGGTCATCTTATGTGTGGAGTGAATCATGTGAACCAAGCAGTTTTAAAGCAGGATAAACAAAGGAAACAAACAGTTTTGTTACAGTATGCACTCTACTCTGTTCTTTTAGTGTGCTGTTTCACCCCACAGTTCTTTTATATCTTTTGCTTTCAGTCATAGCTCACATTATGAACCACTTAGAAGCAATGAAAACTCTTTTTAATTGTAGACTATGTGAGTTAGAGTGGTATTGCACTCATTTTATCAGATGACAGACAACAGAAAAAAAAAAAAAAAAAACAAAAACAACTGAAATATTAATTTAATTTGATTGAAGTTTTGTTTGTTACCCCTATTTTAAAAAGGGTAAAAAGG
>NW_008632847.1:18653-24763 GCF_000691845.1 Merops nubicus | reverse complement strand
ACTCCTAACATTCTGTGATTCTGTGAATGATAATTGCCAATTTTATATGAAACTCTATAAAGTAAGACACGTAGAATGTATGTGCAGTATCTGTGAAATAATTTGAAGATTTTTGTTGGTATATGTTCTTTTAATGAAAGAACAGAAATTATTTGTTACTTAGCCGAAAATATCATGGTAGACTAAAAGTGAGGTGTGCATCTTTTTCATTGAGCTTCTCCTATTAAAAGTACATGTCCATTTGCAGAAAATGGGCCTCTGTCTATCATCTAGTATAAAAAGCATGTTTCACACTTGTCCAAGATATAAAAGAAACTGGTTTCCTTGAATTTTCTTGACCTCTCCTTTTCTTTCACCCTTTTATTGTCCTGCCTCTGTTAGACTTTCTGTGCTGAAAAATGACAATGGCACGCATGGAGCCAAATTGCAAGACTGACAGTAGGGAAGAAGTTGACATAGAGGCAAAATCACTTTTGTAAATATACTTGAACTTTCCAGCATAAAAGATTCTGCCTGTTTGACAGCTTTCTTTTTTTTTTTTTTTTTCTCTTTCTGTCCTTCTCTGTTCACCTTTGTTATGTTAACACTGTAAATTTTTGAAATGCATTAAAACACAAAAGTAAATTGGAAGCAATTAGCCATTGCCATGTTATAAAATTCTCTTCTGAACTCTGAGCAGAAACTGATGTTCAAAAGATAATGAGATTTAAGTTAGTTTGAAATTAATGAACAGTAGCTTCATATAACATATTTTAAGGGAGTGGATAGAATTTAGTAAAGGATTAATAAACTCATTACCAGAAACAGAAATAAAAAGGAATTTAGACAAACTTTTATCCTGAAAACCCCATTCAGCTGCTATTTCAATAGGTGGCATAGGATTGGAGGGTGTTTTTGTTTCTTTGTTTTCTTTTGAGTTTTTTGTTTGTTTTACTTTTCTTAGGCAAATGGGAGATCTATTCTGGTTCACATACAGAAATGTGATGTTTAATTGGAAACAACAGATTGCTGCTTTTCTTTTGCTTATTCCTTTCTGAACTGTTACAGACTAAAGGAGAAATGAATCTCATTTAATATTGGTCAACCAACAGAAAGTATCTAATTTAAGCTTGCTTTCAATAGTAGTTTGTCCCTTCCTAAGTAAGATGCCAGACATAATCAGGATAAACCTTCTTCACAAGTTTCTTCACAAACTGTAAAGAGAAATTGAACTTAGACTAGATGCTAAAGATAATAGTAAAACTTGGATCAAAATGAATCCTACTGAAGCTGAAAAGCTTCTTATGTACTTTGAGACACTCCATGATATGTTTTCAGTTTATACCTAATTATGCTGCACCCTGCTACAGCAACGTGTTCACTGCGTTCCATGTTATGGAGTATGAAAGATCATAGCTTTTTTTACTGTATGTAATTAAAACCAAAGCCACCAACCAACCTAAAAAACTTTTTACCTTAGGGAGCTTAGCTTAGCATCGTCCTAATAGCTACTTATTATAGAGAAGGTAAATGATTAATTAAAAACAAAAATAAAATCCCTCTGTGAGAAGTCAAGAGCAGGCATACAACAATGGACTAGAAATGCAAGCTATATATAGGCACTGCATTAGAAGGTGTGGTTTCTGATCTCCATATTATTACTTTTTTTATTAAACCTAATGACTTTTAAATAGAAAATACTTAAAACCTTGTTCTACACATAACTATCTGAGCCACAGTAGCATGAAGATTTTATCTTTTTTCCTACTATACCATATTTAATTTAAAAAGAAATAAATTATTTAATACCCCAGCAGTGAGATAGATTTTCTTTTTTATCATAATTAGAAAAAAATGTCTGAATTATCTATTCCTTTCTTTGTGTATTGCTATGCATTAAAATACTTTGTGTTACTCTAATTAAGACACTCCAATAGGGACTTAAGTCTGCCTTCTATTTAATTTTAGGCACTTAAGGTGCAATCTACATGGGAAGTTTAATTACCCTAGTCTCTTTGGAGGGTCAGTAACAGAGAGACAGTCTGGTTTTATGTTACCCAAATGTCTAAAATGCTTACTGGAGACATGCTACCTATTATAAAGAGGTGACTAGGCTCTATCTAGTGTATAAGTTGTGTATAATATTGTATGATGTCAGCTACCTGGTACATTCAGTTCTAACAAACACAGAACTTCTACTGTTTAAAAGATTGTTTGTGAGCTTATACACACACACAAAAGCAGGTAACAAATTTAAAGTTTACTTCAGTGTGGTATAACTAATTTTAATGATACCTAGTTCATGAGACTGATAATACTTATTTCACCAATATAGGGCCTAGAGAGCTTACAAGGGGTCATTGGAGAAGCTGAGCTTGCTTAGTCTGATAAAAAAAGAAGGCTAATGGGAGGTGTTATAGTTGCCTGCAATATTTGAAGGGCAGTTGTGAAAAAGCTAAACTCTTCCCAGTAGACAATATAAAAAGAACCAACAAAGACAACAGAATTTCAAGACATAACTACAAAGGTCATGACTTACCACAGATATTCCTATTTTAGTGCTAGGACACAAGGCAAGTCTAGCCTGACCAACCTAGTGTCCTTCTATGATGGAGTAACTACATCAGTGGACAAAGAAAACTATGGATGTCATCTCTCTGGACTTCTGTAGGGCTATTGACATGGTCACCACCCAACATACTTCTCTCTAAATTGGAGAAATAAGGATTTCATGGATGGACTGTTTGGTGGGTAAGGAATCGGTTGGATGGCCACATCCAGGTTATAGTGGTCAATGACTCAAATTCTAGACAGAGATCAGTGACAAAAGGTGTCCCTGAGGGTTTCTTACTGGGACCAGTGTTGCTTAATGTCTTCATCAATGACATATACAGCGGGATTGAATGCACCTGCAGCAATTTTGCAAATTTGACACAAGGTTGTGTCAGCAGTTGACATGCCAGAGAGACAGAAGGCCATCCAGAAGGGCTTGGACAAGCTCAAGAGTTTGACCTATGTGAATGTCATGAAGTTCAACAAGACCAAGTGTAAGGTCCTGTACCTGGGTCAGGGCAACCATCAGTACCAATACACAATGAAGGATGAAGAGATTGAGAGCATCCCTGTGGAGAAAAGACATGAGGTGACAATGTACACTCACAGCCCAGAAGGCCAATTTTGTCTGGCTGCATCAAAATAAGTGTGGCCGGTGGCTCGAGGGAGGTGATTCTGACACTCTGCTCCACCCTGGTGAGACCCCACCCATAGTTCTGTGTCCAGTTCTGGAGTCACCAGTGCATGACAGATGTGGATCTCTTGGACTGGGTCCAGAAGAGGGACAGAAAAATGATCAGAGGGATGGAACACCTCTTCTATGAAGACAGGCTGGGAGAGCTGGGGGTTATTCAGGCTGGAGAAGTTTACGCTTCAGGAAGACCTTGTAACGTCCTTTCAATATATAAAAGGGAAACATGAGGTAAAGATTTAAAGAGTTTAAAGGTAAGAAAGATGCGGACAGACTTTTTAGTAAGGCCTGGTGTGATAGGACAAGGGGTAATGGTTTTAAAATAAAAGAGGGTAGCTTTAGACTAGATATAAAGAAGAAATATTTTACGATGAGGGTGGTGAGATACTGGGACATGTTGCCCAGAGAGGCGGTAGATGCCCCATCCCTGGAAACATTCCATGTCAGAATGGACACGACTTTAACTGAAGATAGACCTGGTCATTACAGAAGGGCTTGACCTTTAAAGGTTCCTTCTAACTCAAAGCTTTCTATAATTCTATGATTCCATAGTACAAATCTCCAGATTTCCCTTTAAACTACCAACAGTTCCATGATTCTTTGGCTGTATGATAAAGGATTCTACAATTTCAAAGAAAGTAAATGAATTTTCCATTTTCTAGTATTTGTGTGTGTGTTGCCTTCTCCAAGGTATTTGGATATGAGGAAGATAAATATCATCAAACTGCATCTTTAAGTAGACAATTGGCCTTCAGCTGAGTTTAAGAGCTCAAAATAATATGTCAAAGTAGTTCTGAATTTCTTTGAAAGAGTTTATTTTACTTCATGTAATTAATTATTATTACAATCTCACAGCCATGACCTCTATTTGTGCCTCAGTTATCTGCTGACTTTGCCTGAGCAGTAAGTTGTCTAGAAAATGTTAAGAAAATTTATTTATATGTAATTTTTACCCATGTATTTAACAGAAAAAAAAAAATGTGATCAAACATATACATCTTTGCCTAATTTGTATTGTTTGTGTAGGAGAAATATTTTTACAAGCACAGACCATATATTTTTGTTTCAAGGTCAATAGTGGGTTAGTTAATAAGCTCTCTCTCTATGTGAATAAGTTTAGATGAAAAGAAATATGAGTGGCAATTTCAAAATATGTCTTTTTATAACCTTGGTATTTTGATACTCAGATTATCAGTAAATGGAATTTATTGATCTTGGGATAAATAGTGATGAGTGAAAAACAAAGCAGGAGAAGACTAATTCAGCTCTAATGAGACTGAACATCAAGCTTTTCAAGAGTGGAAATACAAAGATAAATTATCAGCAAAGCTGTTTGCATTAGAGAAATGATCTTGTGCCATTCAGCATCCTTTTTATTTTTTTTCCATTTAGTTTGGATTGGATTTACTTCTCACAACATTTTCTGTACTAATTTATTGCAACATTGCTTTTAATTTTCTTACAAAGTCACCATTTGCAGTCAAAAAATGACATTTTTATTGCTGAAATTTTGATAAAGATGTCAGAATAAATGTGATACAAATGCAGATTTTTAATAAAATGCATGGAAATTGAATAATAATCTACCAAAACCTATTTTTTTAGAAACAGATTATTTTTTTAAAATTTTACAAAAAATACTTAGGCTGCTACATGGACATCCCAGGGTTATTTTTGCCTCCTTCCTTTACAGACATTAATAAAAGATTATAAGGCATACTGAAATCCTTGAGGAAATTTTGAAGTCTCTACATAACTTGTAGACTCATCTCTACTAACATGGAACCTCTGTGGGGATTCTGCTGGAAGACAACTGTATACCATGCAAGGACTTCAGAATTTAAATGTTGAAGAATTTTATCATACTATTATATGTAATGTCTAAATTACCCTATGTCTGTCTATCAAACCTCCTTATACCGATCCCTTTATTTTCATTTTCACCAATTCTAGTACTGATTGTTGCATTATGATGACAAAGTTTATTACGTTTATGTAGTCTATTGCTGAGATGATGAAATATTTGTTGTTAACTAATTATATCTATTTATTTGTGAGATTTTTTTACCTTAAACAGTAAATTTACTGCAAATTTGCTGCAACATATATTGATCCTGTCAAATTAACATGGTGCTGGATGCACAAAGTGAGTGATAGTCATATCTGAACTCCTTTGAAAAGGTAATGATGTTTACGGTTTCAGCTACAGAAGAAAACCTGTAGGGTATTGGCTGTCTGACCCATAGTGCTTTAAGTTCTGTATGAAATATATACAACCCTAAAATCAAGGGCATGGCTATCAGAAATTTTGTTTTCATTAATATTTTATTTCTGCTGCCTGGAGAATTCAGGATGATTTCACTATATCCTTCCACTATTTCCCAGGGAAAAAAAAAAAAAAAAAAAAAAAAAAAAAAAAAAAAAAATCTCAGGTGTTTTCTGAATTCTTCAGAATCTCATTATGTGTAGTATAGTATATATGTGACTGTTCTGCCAATGACCAGGCCCAACAAAAATGATACAGCCAGCAGGAAGATGAACCAATACACAGACTGTGTTGTAAGCAAAAAGGACATTCCATGAATGATCACTGGGGGTACAAACAAGTCAATCAGCTGGTACATAAACGACACCACCCCCAACGATCCCACAAAAGATGTGACTTGTCCCACAACAGGTGGTACAAACAGTGAACTGAGGTTTCCCACAGTTGGCATGGGAAACAGCCAGACCAGAGAGCTAAACATATAAGAAAAAGGTGCCCACATGGCGACTCTCACCCGATCAGCCCGCGTTCACAAAGATCTAAACAGACCAGGGCCCAGCTCCAGGGAGAGTCAGGAGGTCTGCCCTGAACCAGACGCTCCTGACTCCGCGCCAGTGGTCC
>NW_008632847.1:0-18627 GCF_000691845.1 Merops nubicus | reverse complement strand
ACTCACTGCGGGACCCCTGGGGCTCATTTCCCTTCTGGCTCTCCCTGCAGGGCCGGCCGCACCCTGGGGGGAAGCTACAAGGCAAACTCACCACCTCTTTATGAAGGGCTGTGGGAATCACCCATATGGCAACCTTAATTTGGGGCTCAGACCCCAGCATTTCAGTGACATAAAATAGAAATTGCTATATTGCTAATTGCTAACAGAAATCATTCTTCAGCTTGATTGTTAGGAACATTGTAAGTATATATTCAAAAGCAAGGCATTTTGATAATTTTGTTATGTTGCTACAGAAATAAATTATAGTACTGATTGAGTTTTCTGCGAGCTTCTCAGACGGAATCTGTCTCACTACATGTGACATGTTTATAAATAGTAATAATTTTTGCATTTGTTAGAATTTCACATTTTAGGTTTATTACGCTTCAGAAATGGTTATTTGAGTGCCTTTTGTGTGTAGTGAGTAGTAAGAATACGAACAATCTTCTAAAAGCCATCAGTGCATCAAAAATATAGTACCTATCAAGTGACCAAGTTATCAATACAGTACATGAATAAAGTAGGCAGAGAAGATCTCTGAGGGCATTTTGAGAGCATTTGTACATGTGAAAATGGAATCAATTCATTCTCATTAATGTTTTCACTCGTTTTCTTTTATATGATATACACCCGCATTTTGGTGTTGTTTTTTTTTCCTTCTGAGTGGTCTCCTCTCTTTCTACCTTCATTCATTAAATTCTTCATAAACATCCTTGCAAGTCATATAACCAGAAAGTATTGAGCCTAAACTGTGCTAAAAATGTGATGGTACATCCAGAGTCTTGTCAAAACATATAGCATAAAGGAACTGGAATCCCAAACTATTTTCTCTCAATATCATTACTTACCAGAGTTTATAAGTTATTTTCCTACTTAAAATAAAACTATCTTGTAGTCTACTGATTAAAAGAAAGGAGAGAAAAGAAAGGAAAACATATTGGTAGGAAAAAAAATAAGGAATTTGTTGAAATACAAGACATTTTTATTTCACTCAGTGCCCACTGCTAGCCATATTGTAATGGAAGGTGATGTTTTGGTTTTACTGCACATCAATTTCATTTGAGTGATCCTTTTTAATCAGTTTATGTCACAAATATCTGTAAAGAAATAAATACTTCATATTTTTAATCTTATTTTATTGAGTGGGAAAGTCATCACAGTTCTAAGGAACAGACATACCTTTCAATATCTTTTCAAGAAATAGCAGTGATTTCCCTTACCTTTCATATTTCCTTTCACTGTGAACTTTCATACACTGCATTGAAATAAAAAGGCACAGTAAAGCATATGAATGCATATTTATTGATTTCTAAAAATATCAATGTTTTTAAAAAAATAAAAAAAATTTCAAATTCAAAGTAACTGTTAACCCTAACTCCTCAAATATTGAATTTCAGATTGTAATTAAAAATAGTCCTTCAAATGTACAAAAAACTTCTGATAGGGGTTGACTTTCAAACAAATGTTGCTGTACATAAATTTTAGATACTGTCACTGTAGAAAGAAAATTATATAACAAACCTTATTTCATTCAATCTTACTACTAAAATTCATTTTGAAGAAAACATCTTTGTAATTTCATTGTAATGGAAGCCACACACAAAATTATAAGTGCTAGATATTCCTGTGTGTAAGCATAACAGTGATCTAAATCAAGATTTAAAATGCCCAGCTCTGATGATAGATTGGATCCTTATGTTTAGTCCCATACTGAGGTGCCTAACTATCAAGAACTCCTAGAAATAGCTCTATTACTACTAATTATGAGTAGTAGTGATATGTAGGACATTCAAATGAGGCGTCTCAACCCTGTTTTAGTCATTATTTTTCCCTTCCTTGAACATTCTATCCTTGGATACATTTACTGTTATTTCTATTTGCAGCAAGTCAATAGGGTAGTTACCCAGACTTCAAAAAAACTAATATAACCCTTCTTTCAAGCAAGGCTAAAGGCTGTTCCTGAGGATAAAATATCACACAGAGTAATTTGCTTAACTATATCAAATGTCAAATCACAATTTATAATGTTGCAAGCTTTCCTCAGAAACGTTAGTATGTGCACATATATACATACTATACATGCATGATGGTGTATTTATTGATGATGTTGTTCTTTAAAAATGCTAGCCAAATAACTGAAAAAATAGGAACAGTTTACATCTGGCTAAATATGCAAAGTATTGTATCAAGTGGAATTACAGCTTTTATTTTTTTCCTCATTTTCTGTATAATAAGTGTAACAGTTAAAGTACCTTATCACAGCCTACTAAAAGTTTCTGAACAAGTAAGATTAAGTGTGATCAGTAGCTTCACCTTGCATTATGGAGTTCAGCTACTTGTTATCAGGATATTCTCATAAAAGTGAGTCTTAAGATTCAATACAGGTTTTGTTGGGTTTTACTTCTCAGGTTTTTTTTTTTAAATATATTTATTTGCTATTGATGTGGAGTGTCTGTGAGTTCATAACACTTACTTTAAAAATTGTATTGACCTTATTTGCTTCTGTGTTGATAAAAATAAAACTTATGGGTGCTGTGATTTTTTTATGTGTCTTGCCTGAACACTTCTCCCAGAAGAATTAATAAAAAATGGGGAAATTCAGCCTGGATGGTATGTTTGAAAAGCTAGTTATTTCAGATAGAGAAAATGTATTCTATGGGACAGTGGTGCACATAGCTTAAATACTGTATATTTTAACTGTCTGGGTCTAAGGAAATAATTTTGTGCTCTTGCTGTCACGCCTTTCTAAAAATTTTTGCAAGGTTTAATATTTGGAGAAAAAATAGTTTCTTTGTTAATTGCTAGCATGATATAGTTGCTTTGTTAGTGATTAGTATGACATTTCAAATCCTGGAATGTTTAAGGACAGAATGTAGTCCGGATGTACCTTGAAAGACAGAATGTAAATACTGAATCATTGTGGTGTTGATTAGAACCCACTGCACTTAAGATTTCTTTTCCCATTTTCCCCTCTGTGCAAACATGCATTGATACTCCCTTGTATCTAAAGGCAAATGACTGGGGCATTGTTCTAGACATGACAGAAGGTTATATATTTCTTGAAACAGAGGACAAAACTAAATCTATTACCTGATTTTAGTCACTGTTCATTAAACAATCAAATAAAGTTGAAATTCGTTCTTTTTTAAGACTTTAAAACCCAAAGGTCCCAGTGGACCAGAATAAAATATTAACTGTTATTTAGTAGTAATTTCTTTAAATGACATTTTTATATTAAATACATCATGTATGTAACATATATGACTGTTAGTACATAAATAAATAATAGACATAAATGTCTCAATGTGTAAAGGAAAAACAAACTTGTAGAACTTGTGCAGAAACTTTCCCCACCAAGACTCACTTTAAAATTGCCCAGATAAAAAATCTGGGGCCTTATCACAGGTCAAAGCCTAGCCAAATGGAGATGTTCGAATAAGTGAGACCTTGACTATATCTGCTTACCTCAATTTTCTGCATTTATCTCGTAATATATGGAAAAACAAAGAATCAGGAAATGAGTATTGTTATACTGGTGTTTCTAAATACGGCTTTTTTATATCATGGTTGGAGCATGAAACCAGAAGATGACAGAAACCTTGTGACAATCAATAACTGCCATTACATACGGAAAAAAACAAAGATGTTAGCCTGGAGTTATGTGAACAGTGTCCTTTAGTGGCTTTTGTTGACAAATTGACATATGAAGTAAGTAATTCTATACACAATACCTTGGGAGTGGAGGGGACCACATCCACCATTGCCCAGTGCCATGCAGAGGGGTAAGCCGAAGGGAGAAACAGTCTGATGGATCAGTTCATTTCCAGGAATTGATGTGTTGTCCAATCAAGGAGCATTCTGCTTACCTGAGTCTATGCTGCTGCTTCAAACTGGATTTGGAGGAGCCACGACTGTGACTGGTACATGTGAAGTGTGCATGCATTGCAGAACAGAAATCTGGGTGTTGGAATTGCTATCCATCCACTATACACATACAGTCACTTACACATACAATCACTTCCTTAGTCCTGCTGGCCACACTATTTCTGATACAAGCAGTCCCTTGTATCATAAATTCCCCTTCATCAGAAATATATAGTGTCTTGTGCTGGGGTAGATATAAAGCATTAACAGACCTTGGTTTATTTTATAGTTTATAGTCAGTTTATATTTTCCTTTATTTGTGAGTTATAGTTTAATATTTGTTCAGCTATCATGTTCTTAATTTTCTTTTCCATCAGTGTAGTCAGTAAGTGAATATTAAACATGAAAATAGAAATTAATTTAAAAATGAGAAAAAACAGTTTATAAACTGGCATTAAAGCTCCCCCTTCCCCTGCATGTCCTACCTGGGACTGTACAACTCTTTCAATTCCTACACCCCTCACAGTCCAGGATCCCCCAGGTTTACAGTCCTATCAGTTACAAAGACCAGATTGATCTTCCTGGAAGCAACACATAGTTTCTTGATAACCCATCAGTTAGTGTGAGTGGTGAGGTTTGTTTGCTGTTATTGTCTCCATGTATGTTTTGTCAAGCCTGCGTGTGTATTTTGTTTCTGGTTTTCCCCTTTCCCTTTGTTTCCCAATTGACAAGATCTCCAATCAGATAATCTCACTGGCATACATATTCTCACACTCCCGTATGCCCTCATAAATTACTGAGGCTGACCAGGCTTGGTTCTCATCACTACCTCTCCTACCATTTGTCAGTCAGGTTTGTGTCCCTGTATGTTCTTCCTCTTTGTTTATATCTTTCTCCTTTTCTTATTATCATTTTTTCCCCCCCACTGAAAATGTCATTGGCAAGACACTTTTAAAGGAGCAGACACTCTTCTTCCACACACCCTTACACTATTCTTTCTTCTTATATCAATGGGTGAAAAAGCAAAGACTTGTGCCAAAGAGGGATGATTTTAGTCAAAATGTATCAGCTTCTCACATAATCTGGAGAGGGATTTTGCAGGCCTACAGCAGTGGGGAAGACTAGAATGAGGAAAGGGAGAAGAGTGTTGTCAGAAAAAATCTTGTGTAGTGCTTAGGTAGAGATCATAGTTGTCAAGGTCTCTGGCTCTCACTGTGAACAGACCTCACTGTTGTGGTTTGGGCTTTTTTTACAACAAAAGAGAAAATAAAGTCCATTCATGTACAAGCAGCATAGAGCTGAATATCATTCTACCATTCTATTTAAAGGATAAATTGGATAAGTATGAAAGTGAGAGGTTGGAGGGGGGTACGGGGCACAGCTTTTTGGTTGGTTGGTTTGTTTGTGGTGATTTTGAATTAACCGCAGTGTAAAAGCACCTCTTGAAGAAATATTCTTCTTGTAGTTCACACTTTCTCAAAGCCCAGTGCCACAGCAAGCTGCTAGGGAGTAAACAATGTGAGAGAGAGAGAGAGAGAGAGAGAGAGAGAGAAAGAGGAAAACTGTAATTAGACCATACAGCTCAATAGCCTGTCTCTTCTTCACCAACATCTTGATACAGTTAAGGGATATAGTTAGGCAGGCAACTAGCCTACACTCCACCTCTCTTTCTCTTACTCTGAGATTAAGGACAATGAGAGAAGGATTTGAAATAAAAATATGATAACAAATTTGTATGTGTTTCTAAAATCTCAAAAGGCTCAAGACTCCCTGTCTCATTTCATTACAACATGACACTGGTTTGGCGGCTCTATAAATTGAGACAAGGTTTAAGAAAAGGTACTTCAGTCCTTTGATTTGTGATAAACATGAAAACTTAAAAAATGAGTATTCATGTCTCCTGCAAGAGACCTTTTTTTATTTACATGGGCTGGATGGTAGCAAAGTCTCTGACAGTATTGACAGCTGTACTTTTTATGTCTACTTCTATGTTTCTGTTCTTATTTTCCACTTTCAAAGTTAATACCAAGGACAGATTACACAGAATACTATTTTGCCTTGACCAAGAAGTGACTTCTTTTTAAAAGCCCATTAATTTGTATCAACAGCTAATCTGCTCATACTAGCAAAATACTTCTGCTCATTATTTTCTTGTACTGCATGAGACCATTGACAAAGGCTGAATCAAGGCCACCAAAATCTATTTCATTGTTGACTTTTATATCCTGCAAGCTGCAGTGATTTTCATCCACCTATAGAATTTCTAGGGTTACACTGTACACACAGGATCCTGGGAAGGACCAGAGAAATGAAGAATGGTTTGCTTCAAATGGGATAGCTATTGCAATTACAAACCAAAGTACATCTTATCAGGTAGGATAAATCATATCTCTATTTTTAGTATCTTATACAGACTTGCAATACAGTTGGAATTTTATATCTTGCTGAAATGCTAGAAACCTTGGACTTTTAAAAGCATGACTTTTACAGTTCAACTAAAGCAACTATATTGCAACATTGATAGTATGCCCCTAACTCAAAGCATTTAACATCATGCATAGGACTGTTTTTGATAACAGAGGTATTTAAAGTTTATATGTGTCTACATTTCTTTTGTCAGACAATAAAGATTATGCACTCATAAGAGATCTGTGAGCTAGTACAAATCTTAATTTGATGTTTTAACATACTATAAAAATACAGTCCTTAGGGATTCTGACATAATTGAAGTTAGTTTTTAATGTTAGTGAATTCAATTTACATACTTACGTTTTTAAGAGAAACAATTGCAAGAAAATTATAAGATGCATAAAGAGAAAGTAAAAGGAGAAAAATAGCCTATAATATTAATTTTCTCTTTTTATACTTAAACAGCAGCAATGACTAAAGTCTATGAAATAAATATAAACATTGTACAATTTATATGCGCTCTCTAGATGTATTAATAATTAATTTGTTTTAAAATGTATTCTAATGAGGAAAAACATCTAGACTCAGTCAAATATATCCAACACGTTATACTTTTAATATAGCTGAAAAAGCACTTGATACATCTTCTGATGTATGGCTTCATTTTAATGATTGCTCACAGTGAAAAGAAACTACGCTGAATGTTAAGTGACTTGAATGTGTTCTGTAAAAGTTTGTTTCTTTTCATTTAATTTGTGCCAGAGTGCTGTAAGTGTCAGATAAAATTTAAAAAAGTAAAATAAATTTTTGTATTTTCAGGTATATAAATTTCCTGGTTTGGACGGGGTTAATTTTCAGAAGAGGCTGGGAGATAGCACAGCCAGGACAGACAACCAAAGCAGCCAGTGGGTTATGTGATACCGTAGTAAGGTCCTGCCTGCAGCGAAGGGGCTGGGCTAGGCAGGCGGTTCTGTTGGGAGCTGCTGGACCGGATCACCGTTTCCATCTGCTTCCACTTGCGCTATATGTTGTTTATTACTGTTCTAGCTGTTACTGTTTTTTCACTGCTCCTTTCACTTTGTTGTATTAAATTCCTCTTACCTCATCCCATGGGGTTTTGTATTTTTCTCCCTTTTCTCCTTCCTGTTTGGGGGGTCTGAGGAGGGAAGAATGGCCTACGGCCACGTGGTGGTCAGCTCCAAGCTGTGTCTAAAACTATAAACCAATAGCCTAGCACTTATCTGCACCTTCAATGACCCACACCTCCCACATCCACAGATGAACTCTACCCTTAAAAAACCTTTCCAAAAGAAAAGAACACAAGAGAAAAGGAATTAAAAGAGCTATTAGGAAAGGAAGGAAGCATACTACAGCGAAGTAGATAAAAAGAAAATACTGAGGGGAAGGGCTTGGAAGAAGATTGCATTTGTTGACATAAATAAATTTAATCTACACCATTGCTCAGTCATAAGTTTCTTTCAGATAATCGGGAGTTACTTGCAGGAAATCTGGCAACACATTGTTTTAAAGAAAATGTAAGTATATAGATTATATTATTTAATATCATTACAGAATAAACCTCAGTATAGAATTGCCATGTATATTATATGGTTCCCTCTAACTTTTTTTGAGGAAAAAATAAGGAAGAAAAAATATGCATTCTCTGAACTTCCTCCATTCAGTCAAGTATACTTTGGATTTATAGACAAATAGTTCTAGAAAGGGTATGGATTTAGGGATAAAGCTAACGTAACAATCTCCTACATCTTGATCTACACATCATCTGAAAAGCCCCACAATTAATCTTTCCAAGGATGACATTCCAAAATTTCATGCATTGGTGAAAAACAGTCATTTTTGTGAAATGACAATGTGAGAATTGACAGAGGAATCAGACCTAAGTCATTAAGCATGGGATAACTCACTGACTTCACTTACCATAGAATGTGTTCTCAAAAGTCTGCCTCGTAAGGATTAAGCGGAAGATGACCATATTTCAATGAACTTACATAAAATTGCACATCTTGCCTTCAATTCTTCCCCGGGATGAGCAGGGTCATCAAAGTTTTACGTGAAGACAATATCATTCAATCTTTACTTTCTACCCTACTGTGGTGAGTTTTAATAGTCTAATCCAAAAATGAGGGAAGTTGTGGAAGTAGAAACTATTATGGTCAGGATCCCTTTTGAGATAACAGACCAATGGCAATGTCTTTTCACCTTTTTTTTTTGTGTATGCTTGAACTTAAGTAAGTATGATAAAAAGACTTATAGGTGGAAACAATGCAAATGTTTCTACCTCAATTAATCCTTTACAAGCCCTGGAGGGAGCTCAGAACTTCTAAGGTGAATTTAGTCTGATTTCTTTGTTATTAGTTTAAATAAATAATTTTATGGTTAGGAAAAGTTAAATAAGTAACCCTATGACTAATGAAGAACTGAGGGTAGTTTTAAACTCCAGTTTCGAGTTATTAGAGATGCTTGATTACATTCCTGAAATTCATATCCAGGCTAGTAAGAAAGACAAGTTAAAAAGACTGAATCTCTACCATATCTTAGTACTTCCCTTTTTAAGATTTATCTGATCATCTGCTTAAGCTGTTACTTATGCTAGGGTTTTGTTTGTTTTGTTTTGATTTTTTCACAGAGAATTCGTTCTCCTGCCTTAGCAGCCACAGATACTACACATAGGCAGAGAGAGTGATTAAATTAGTATTAGTGCTAAAGAAATGCACATCAGACTCCAGGATAAGTCACTTAATCAAAAGCAGACAAACTTCGGTGTGGTTACTAATCAAGTACAAGACAACTTCATTTGCAAATAAAATGAATGACCATGTTAGTGTTAGTTTTTTTCACTTCAGAGATCTGGCTCTGGCCCAGTAAACTTTCATATGAGTTTAGATGGGATCCACTTTTTAATTCTAGACAGAATGTGTTTGTATGTCTGAGTTAGCCACTGTAGGTTATCATTATAATCAGTTAATCATTACTGTCAAAGGATAGATATGGATACATTTAGGAAGTGATTATTTTTATCCTGAAGTATCTGTCTGAAATAGGGTGCTCTAATTACTCCCCAGAAGTACTTTTTCCTTCTGTTTATCCTAAGGGGAGACTAGGATGATTAGTTCAGTATATAGAAGTATAAAGTTAGGGAAAAAGGGATGACACAATCACACACCCAGTGCTTTAGGAACTTTGACAGACTGCTGACTGAGTTACGTAGGGCAGGAAATGTGTAGCTGACATCAGAAGATGAGTAACTAGAAAACTCTCTGAGAATCCCCAGATAGGATAAATGGAAACTTAAGGATTACTTTGAATTACATTTTAAATGATTACAGACAACTTCGTGTTTAGTTTTGCTTTCTTTTTTTTTTTTTTTCCAATTAATCAATAAAGTGTTAATTCTCACTGTGTTTTGCATGATTACAGGGAGGTTCAGCTTCAGCTACTTGCAAACAATAAATTATTTTAACTTTGTGTTAGCAGCATTTTGTGGATTTTCTTTTTCTTATTCTCTGAAGAAGCACACAATTCATAACTTAGGAAATTAAAGCTTTGTGGAGATATTCAAAATTCTTCCTCCCCTTCTTCCCCCCACCTCGATAGATGGGATGGCATCAAATATTTAATGAAAATTCAAGAGACAGTAACAATATTTGGAACACACAGTCTCCAGGCTAGTCCATGGAAATGCATTTAAACCATCTGTAGATCCAACACACATCTTTTGCTTCATGCAATTTTTCAAAGTGACTAGTGTCAGTTTTGTGTACCTGCTCCTGTTTTCATAATGCAGGTCTTCTTCAGTATTCCAGCTAAAATATATTAGGATATACTAGCTGGCAGGAGGAAGGTTAATGGTTGAGTAAAGTTCATAGAATCATAGAATGGCCTAGTTTGGAAGGAACCCCAGTGGTCATCTAATCCAACCTCCCTGCCATGGGAAGAAACAGAGTTCAAAACAGTACAACTTAAAAAGTGCAATTTAAACAAAAAATACACTGGTATCCTGTACCAACAGAAAAAAATACGTATAATTTGTAGCCATCTTAAGAACTGCTTTCTTTTAAATTACATGAATATTTAAAATCTCTGCCTCTGTACATGGGCAGAATTATCTTTAGTTTGATGGAGGTGAGTAGTTGGACATCTTACTAAACTAAGGTGGGGAATGAAAATCACATTTTTATTTGCTTTTCTCAAGGAAAATGATGGGCCATTCTCACAGTACATCTATCAGACTACAATGAAAGAAGTTATTTCTTTTAAATAATTAGTGTAATGGCTGTTCCTACCTCCTTTTTATTCCCATAGGTTTTTAACTATAACAACTTTCAACTTTTACCTTCACTAAAGCTATCTGTACGTATCCTCCTTATGCTCTGCACTATAAAATATCAACATATTTTTTAGAAAAAGAAATAGACTAGAAAGATACCAGCCCATGGCTGGGCTGGGCTGTGGAGAGCTGGAGAATGGCCCTGCTGCAACATCGCTAGGGCAGGGGATGATTGCCCCAGGGGGCTGCAGTGGGGTCCTTGGCCATAGGCAAGGTGGGGGTACTCACTGATGTGGTTCATCACAGGGCAGTGAGGCCTGTTACTACCCTCCAGGCATTCCCTTCCACTGTGGTGTGTCCTCAAAACCTACAGCAATCTCTTCTCATATGGATCTCCTTTGGAGGCATGTGATCGCTGTGGGCTGTTCTTCAGGCCACAGAGAAGCAGGTCAAGTACAGCTGTCTGGGAAAGGGACATGGCATGGAAAATATGGGGGTATGTGGCCATGATAACCCCCTGTTTTGGGAGGTGAAGGGTCCCAGCCACCCCTGATAAGTTCCAGAGACTGGGCAGCAGTGAAGAATGGGGAGTCTGGGGCTGGGTAGGTGCTGACCCTACAGGAAGATCAGAGCAAATGGGGGAGTGTGGATTATGAATTAGTAAAGGTAAATTCATTTGCTTTGTCATAAGTTCCTTGTATGGTTATTAACTGTTCAATACATGCTATTAATCAGTAAGAACACACACACACAGAAACGTTTGCATTGAAATGTAGTGTGACCTTAGCAAGTATACTGGTTGACATAACCTCTGTGTCTATGAAGAGTGACAAATTACAGCAGTAATTGATTCATATTCTGGCTACATTTATGAAGATAACTACAGCAATAAATAAATAAATAAATAAAACCTAAACCAACAGAGACAATTTTTCAAAGTATTGTCTTACCTCCTATGGAATTTTTGATCAAGTGTTTTCCAATAGCACCCTATCATATACAATGTAGCTTTGTAAGGACTGGAAGAGGTAATTATGGTACAAGATATGGAGGAAGTTTCAGGAAAAAAAAAAACAAACATAATTAATCCAGAACAAGAAGAAAGTCAAGGTTGGGTTTGGTTTAGGGTTTTTTTTGTTTGATTGTTTGGTTGTTTTGTTTTGTTTTTTTTTTTTCTGGTTTGGGGTTTGCTGTTTATTTGTTTGATTGTTTTTTAAAGCAGAACATTTTATTGTAGGTATTTGGCCAATGCAGAAGTCATTAACCTATTTCTCTTCAGACTTCCAGTATTTAATGTAATTCTAAGCTCTTCAGCACCTCATCAGAATGAAGAGTTACTGATACCTATTCTGAAAGGTGCTGTAACACTAAATTATTACAAGCTGGGAAACAAAATGATTGAAGCTATAAATACCTGAATAAGCAGAACCCCGGACAGTTTTATAATTAACAGAATAGAATAAGTTCCACTGGAGATATAAGAAAAGGTGAAATAAACTCAGTATTCTTTCTTAAAGACTAAATTCAGAGAACAGAGTGTAGTTCATAAAAGCTAGTATTATGTGTAGCGTAGTGACTGTAGGATGCCTTCCCATATACTTGTAAGGATGTCTGTTCATTGCCCTGTTTATATTAACATATTTTTAAAATTTTTTTATTCCTAACATTTCATAAGATATTCTTCAAGATCTTTGATTTCTTGAACTGTGTTACCGTTACATTTTACAATTCATCAACACAAAGCAAGAAAAACTGGCTTTTTAAAACATGTTGGGACTTTCAACTAAAGTTATGTAAAAATTAAAATTATATAGATCTAGAGTGTTCTCTAGACAAATGTATATATTAATTATTGCTAAATTCTTATTAAAGCACCTTTTTTTTAAACTTGTTTTCAATGTATTATTATGAGTGTTTCTAGTGAAAATATGATTTGTGCATAAACCAATACAGTTGTCTAAGTATCAAGTACTTTAAGGACTTTTTGATGGGGTTAATAAGTAGTAATAAATAGTTCTATGTTATTATCACACATTTTGAAGGCATCATATGTGATATGTGCTTTGAATGGAATACATGATTACATGGGTACAGGTAAATTAGTTAGTTCCACAAAACTTCTCCAGGCCCTGGATCTTAAGTCACCTGTATTTCTAGAAAGATCCATTTCAGATTTAGAGTCTATGACTGCTAGTATTCTCTCAGCGTGTGGACACATTTTGAGAAATAATATGGGAGGAGTGGAGACGGTAATAATGCAGACATGGATTGGTTATCCTCAGTCACTGAAAATGATCCCAAGATCATTTATTTTATAAGTGTAAGGGTAGCTCCAGGGTTCTACTGCACCTGAGCAATCAGAAAAAGGAAGCAGTTCCTGCCTGTGTGGCGGGACCACTGCTTTCTTGTCTGCTGAGCCACATGAGGAGGAAAATAAGGAAATGCATGATTCAGTAATACAAGGTAAGACACATTGTGGTACTAGAGTCCTAAGTGCCTGCCTAAATGCAATTTTGTAGGCAAATAACTGACTTAGTTGAATTTATATCAAACCAGTATACACCAAAGTGTAGGAAAATTGTTTTTAAGAGTGTTCTTTAAGGATACAGTGACCTAATTCATTCTGGAACATGGATTCAATCTTCAACTATTCACTAACTGTAAGACTATTCTGAGGACATCAGCACCTGGACTTCCTCATGTTAAGTTAAACAGACCTTAATGGGTATTTCCATAACCTTTACAACAGTGATTACATTGTACATTACTGTTAATTGATCTCTGGGCTGTTTAACTCTGGTATTGTTAATAATCTAGTAAAAGCACCACAAAGCTAAGTGGATGGTCACTTACTTTGCTTCTGTAACTCCAAGATCAATAAGGACTAAATGCCTGCTTCTAGCAATACCTAGGATTAAACAGGCAAACTGATATTCATGCACAAAAATGTTGTATAGACAATCCAGACAACACAATTTTGGGTTGCCTGTGGCACTTAAACTGATAGGAGTTCTCAGCATTCCTAATTCAAAAAGTCAAAATGAGAAAAGATAATGGTGTCCTAGATCTTTCTCAAATTTCAGGAACGTAGACCCACTTCCTTTTTTACCGTGAGGAGTTTCATTTCTGTCAATCTTCTCTTCCTGATGAATAAATTAAGCAGCTGGCTATCACATATAGGAGTGGGATTCTTCAGCTTCCTCCTTCAAATTATTAGGTTTTTGAATGAAATAATTAAAGATACATTGTTCCAGAAGAGACATCATCAAGTTCTAACCAAATGGTCAAGACTGTTACCTGTCATGAGGGAAACCTTCCTCCCAAGTGCTGTTCCAGTGAGTATTTAATACTTAAATTGTCATTAATATGTAAAATAAAAAATGTCTTCCTCTTTTTAAATCAAGGCTATACAGATTGAAACTCTTCTTTTTCTATCCTAGTGAATATTTAATCAATATTAAAGTGAAAGTTTTCCCCAAAAAGAATTGAGAGCTTAATCTGTAACTTACAGTTTAACAGGAGTAGGAGATGCAAGTTTTAATTCTCTCAGACAAAAAGGAAATGGAAATTGGGTTTCATTTCTCGAGTGCTAGGAATTGGAGAAATATGTTACTCTAATGTCTTTTGATTGAGATTAGTATACAGGTTGTCTGCCCGATTCTAAAAGAGGTTTCAGAATTAAAAGCACTTGTGTAACTGTAATTTTGGTAGGTAAATGTGTCAGTTTCTGCCTAGCTTGGGTATTGCTCCTTATTTTGTGACATGAGATTGTGTAATAGCTAGGTTTGCTAGACTTAGTAAGGAAACCCTTACATCTGCCTGTGCTTCTGGTTCTTTAATAGATAGAGTTAGCACGTTGTTTTCCTGGGTATATGGGTATTCTCACAAGCTCAAAAGTGGTTCCCCCACTGGATGAAATAAAAATATTGCTTCATCTTTATTTTGGTACTATTTCATATTCTTCATATTACTAGTTTATTAGTTAGCGAGCATTGCAAGTTTCAGTTCTGGTCCAATATTTGAAGAACCTTGTATTTGGGGAAGAGAGTTCAGCTCTTTAGTAAGGTAATATGACATGGCATGTGTCTTTTAATTGGTCCTGTGATTATAGACTGTATGATCCAGCAATTGGGAAGAATCCAGAAGGGAGCAGAGCTTTTATCAACTCTTCTTTGAGCAGAGAGCCCAGTAGGGTGCCACACATCCTGACTACTGGAGTTTCAATGTTGCATGTAGAAAGAGTTGGTGAAGTAGGAGTCAATCGATGCGTCTTTAACTTAAATGTCTAAAACTTTTTTTCAGTGGAAGACCATGACATCAGACCTGTGGTTGAGTCCAGTACACAGTTCTTCAGGTCTAAGTATCGCACTGGTTTTCCATAGCTATATGACCTATGCTTCTTATAGGTCACAAAAAATGTCAGAGGAAAAGTGGAGAACCCTAAAAATAAAGTCTAAAGTAAAAAGAAATTCTATGTTTTATACCTCTTTCCAACTAAAATATTTTAGTTCACCCTTGATCCCAGCTCTCTGGCTGTCCTCTCAGTTCCTTCTTCTGGAAGCTACAGTGAACATACTTGTAGTGTAAATCCCAGAGAGCATCTGACTCTATGTTCTGTGGTCTGCGGAATGAGTTCTGTGAAGCATTTCATGCTGATAAATAAGCAACTTTACAAAAGGGCAAATAAAGAAGTTAGATACATTTGCTTCCTTGTGATGTTAAAATGACAAAACAAAATAAAGAACAGGACAAAAGAAAAAACATCTGGGGAAAAAGACCCAACTCATTTGTATTGTCATAATTGTGAAGGTTACAGTGAGCTCCTCTAAATGCAAATTTATGCTTGCAGTACTTTGGACAGTAATTTAGAAAACTGCAACCTGAAATGTAAAGCATATTTATCCAGACATTATCTTTCTACATGTCATGTGGTTGAACACCATTTAAATGTCAAAATTTAGTGACATTAAAACTTGTTTCGTTCTTTGAATGTTCCTGTGAGGTCTCATTTCTGTTCTTCCAGTTCTGTTAAAATAGAACTGTTGTATAGTTCTTCATATTCAATAAAATAAATGAATTTAAAATATTCTCCTGTTTTCTACTTGCCTTCTAAATGCCATACTTTTTTTAACTAGGACAAGGAGGTGGACATTTCGAGAATAAATACAGTTGTTCACACAAAGATATCGGTATTCTTTGGAGATTTGCGTGAATTAAAAATGTCTGTACAGATATTATTTTCCAGCTGAAACAAAGATAGTCAGCATAGTCAAATCAGCATTGTCATTTAAAAAAAAAATATTGTGAGCCTTTCTTATTTCTGTTTGCTTCTACATAAAAGCAAGCAGCTCTGCAATGAGTAAGCACCAATGAAGTGTTGGCAAGGGCAGAATGATAATCTGTATTTGCATATATAAGCAAACTTCCACGTCATGATGTATGTCCATGAAATCAGCATATCTGGCAAGAGAGCAGTTTCTTGTATTTGAACTGCATGTTTGTGAAGAAATGTTCTAGAAGCCAGTCACATTGTTTATCTCATTTCCTAGCTAATCCTATGTAGGTGAAAATATTCCATACAGGCTAAGAGGTCATAAAAGAAAAGAAAAGGGAAGGGTGTGCTGGTTTTGTCTGGGATAGAGTTTAGTTTTCCTCATAGTTACTAGTATGGGGCTGTGTTTTGGATTTTTGCTGCAAACAATGTTGTAATACGGGGATGTTTTTGTTATTGCTGAGCGGAGCTTACCACAGTCAAAGCCTTTTCTGCTTCTCACAGCACCCCGCCAGCAAGTAGTCTGGGGGTACACAGGAAGCTGGGAGGAGATACAGCTGGGTTAGCTGACCCAAACTGACCAAGGAATATTCTATACCATGTGACATCATGCTCAGCAAAACTATGGAGAAGGTTGTCGGGGAGGCTGCTGCTCAGGGACTGGCCTGGCATCAGTTTGTTGGTCATGAGCAATTGTTTTCTGTTCCATCACTCATCTCTCTTGGGGGTTATTTGTAGCTCTGTTTTAATTTCCTTTTCATTGCAATTTATTACTATTATTTTATTTCAATTGTTAAGCATTCTTTATCACAATTAATGAGTTTTCTCATTTTTACCCCTCTGATTCTGTGCCCCATCCCGCTGTGAGGGAGACAGCAAGCAGCTGTGTATTGCTTAGTTTCTGACTGGATTTAAACCACACCAAAGGCGAAGGGAAAGAAAGGAAAGAATAAATTTCAAATACTATTTCAGCAATATTAAAGACATGCATGATCCATCAGTGGGATAAAAGAACTCTTACAGCAACAAAAATGTCAACATATTTTTTTGCTGTTCATTATTTTATGCAATGGTATAAACTGTTTTGGGTTCCATAAAACATTTAAGAAAGACACTTAATGAGTTTTGTTTATGCATTAGTGCCTTTATGTTTTTTCAAATGTATGAATATAAAAACTAAAATGAGGTACAAGAGATATTTCAAAAGTTATAAAAAGATGAGACAGACAATTCTTTTTCACTGAAAGACACCAGAAGAAAAATGAGTGGTTCTCTAATTACTATAAAAAATGAATGAACAAAATATGAGCAAAACTGAATCTATATATTTTGGAATATGGAAAGAAAGACTGATATGTTGTGTAAAATTCATGTGTGCACTATAACCAATAAAGCCTTAATGTAAAATGCTCATAGAGTATCAGTGTTCTTACTGTAAGATCACAGTCAAGTCCTTTTTGCATCCTCTCCCCTTACATGTGTAACTAGTTTCCCAGCTTCCTGTTTTCCATAAGAATAGAGACAATTCTTTCCTCCAGTTGCAACCCATCCTCACCCTTAGCTGTTCTAAGGCCTGCCAGATTGAACACTGTTTTGCAGGTGGGAAGGTTGAGTTTTACTGTCCACATCAGCAGGGAAATAACATCTACATACTGCCTTTTGCATGTTACAGCATCCTAATCAGTAGGCTACTTTACAAACTGTAGGCAGCAGCTACACTGGTCATTCAGCAGAAACCTCCTGTCAACAGTTTCTCCTACTCAAGTTATGTTGCTGTCTTTTTTCAAGCCTGAGCACTGGCCTGCACTTAGCTCACTTAGTTGCACTAGTTAAGACTCTCCAAAGAAATTCTGTTGAGCAAAACAGTTAGTCCCAAGCAGCATGGGCTACTACAAATTAGTCATAGAATTAGAGAATGGTTTGGATGGTAAGGGATGTTTAATGATCATCTAGTCCAACCACCCTGCTGTGGGCTGGGACATATTTAACTAGTTCAGGTTGCTCAGAGCCCTGTCCAGCCTGACCTTGAATGTTTCCAGTGAGGGGGCATCCACAACTTGTCTGGCAACCTGTTCCAGTGTCTCACTACCCTCATAGTGAAGAATTTCTTCCTTACCTACCCACTAAATCTACCCACTTTCAGTTACAAAAGCATTGCTCTTTATCCTGTCACTGCAGGCACTGTCAAAAAGTCTTTGTCTGTCTTTCTTACAAATCCCCTTTAAATACTGAAATGCTACAATAAGATGTCCCTGGAGCCTTTTCTTCTCCAGGCTGAACCCAAACTCTCTCAGCCTTTCTGCATGGGAGAGGTGTTTCACTCCTCCAGTCATTTCCGTGCCCGTTGTCTGGTTTCTGGCTCTTTCTAATCTAGCAGTGTGAGGCACACCCTTATACTTTTGTCCTTAGCACAGGCTCTGAGATTTACTGTCACAGAGATTTAAAAGAAGTATCTTGGAAGAACTCCATGGGCACCATTTAATACACTGTCCTCAAAACACAGTCAGTGGCAGCAGGAGATCTGGTCATACAGGATTTTGCATAGTCAGATCTTAAAATCATGAGAGATGGAGATTTCACTGCTTTTCCAGGCAGAGCATTCCGGTACTTGCTGTTATTACTGTGAAGATTTTTTTTCTTTATGCCTAATTGGGTACTTTGTAATTGTAATTTAAGACTATTGTCTTTTGTCTTTTCCATGTGTCTTTTTCACCTCTTTGTTTTATTAGACACTGTGCCCCACAACATCCTGGTC
>NW_008632846.1:795-1283 GCF_000691845.1 Merops nubicus | reverse complement strand
AGAGATGACCTCCAGAATTTTTTTTGCTCCATCATTTTTTCCAGGCATGGAGGTGAGGCTGACTGGTCTGTAGTTTCCCAGATCTTCCTTCTTGCCCTTTTTGAAGGTTGGAGGGACATTGGCTTTCCTTCAATCCTCAGGCACCTCTCCTGTTTGCCACAATCTAGCAAAAAAATGATAGAGAGTGGTAGAATAACTCCTGTGCAAGGATCCCTTTTCCCCTTGGAGACAGGTGTGCTCCATCTTCAGCCAGCAGACCAGTTGCCATATAAACTTCCCCACTATTAAAGAACACAGTTTCAGCAGTGGCACCAGTCTGAGCCATGTGTTCATCAGGTGTGTTTTTCACCCTCTTTCAGTGTTTTTACCTTCCAGTTGAGGGATTGATGAAGCCACCACCTGAGCCTTCAACTAGCCACCCCAGTGGCTTGAAGTCCTTTTTGACTGCCTTTCGACTCCCCTCTACAATCTCATTACTCTCTGCCTCG
>NW_008632846.1:0-532 GCF_000691845.1 Merops nubicus | reverse complement strand
CAGTCCTCCCTGTGGGATAGGTCTGGTCTACAGATGGGCCCCTCCAGTCCCCTCAGAAGAGAGTGGCCCACCACAATTACCCTCCTCTTCTTAATTGAAGAAGTTATGAGAGGTGGGGGTGAGCAACAAGCTGTGAGCGACTCACTAGATGAATCCTCATCTCCATCTTCATTCAGCTGGCCTTCAAGTTCTAAAGCCCCATACCTCTTGTACAATAGCAACTGGGAAGGTGAGGCAGGCCAAGAAGGTTTTCACTTGCCTCTCCAAGGAGGGACCTCTCTCCATACCCCCTTGCCCCTTATGTCCCCTCCTTCACTTTCTCACATTCTGATCCTTCTCAAGCTTTTTACCTCCTCCCTCAGTTGAGCCACCTGCCTGAGCAGGTCGTTTATTTGACCACACCACACACAAGTGGTGTCTCTGACTCCCTCTGCTTCAAGTGCCAGGTTCAGGCACTCCCCACATCTGGAGACCTGCACAGCTGCCTGTTTGTACAGGACCTCATTCTGAGTTCCCACAGTCTTCCTCACTG
>NW_008632845.1:0-3636 GCF_000691845.1 Merops nubicus | reverse complement strand
CGCCTCCCCTTGGGCGGCGGGGGAGCGGGAACGGTGCTTCTCCCGCGCAACCAGCCCCGTCGCCGGTACCGCTGAGCGACCTCAGTGAGGGAGCCACAAGCGTCTGCATTCTCAGACTTCCGTGGGATGGGGGAGGACACAAAACAAACAAGCAACCCAAATTTGGAAAAGGGATTCGGGAGGTTTTGCCCTCCGCGTATTGTTTCTGCCCTTGAGGCACAGATCGCTGTAACCGGCAGCCTGACTGGGGCCGGGTGTGTTCACAGCCTGCCGTTGCCCGTAGCCTGCCCACAGCTGTTCTTTACAGACTATCTGGGCTAGGGGTGGGATTACCCAGCCTGGCCCAAACCTCCCACAACACCAATAGGCGAGTAACATCACAAATAAAGAGCAAGTTTGACGTTTCAGACAACAGATCATATGCTGCAGTGAATCCTGTCATGGCAGCCCAAGGGCAATGGGCTGACACAGCCCCCGGAGCACTGGCCCTCACGGAGGGGTGAACTTGGCTTCTGCTCAGAGCAATAGTCAGGACACAACCCTGCCATCAAAGGAGTGAAAGTGGGAGAAAATTGCAGACATTTCTATCAGCAGGTGAGCTTGGGTGGTTTTGCTGCGTGGATATCCTTCCACTGATAGTACAGGGATTGGTGACAATGGCAGACAGAAGGAAAATAGGCAGCTGTAGTTTGTACTCCACATTCTATGTTTTGTTTAGAGAACTTTTATAATTCTTACTATGTTCACTGCTGCCATGCCCACAAAAATCCCAGCAATGCTGCAAAATCCTAAAGAAACTGTCTGCTGACTCTTAGTTAATTCCAGAAAGTCAGACATAAAAACAATTTGGCCTAAATAGATGAACCTGTCACAGAAGCTGAGACTGCAACTCAAGGAAAACCCTGAAAGTGAGACTGAAATCAGAGTTAAGATCTGGGACCTTCTGGTGTCTTTTCTTCACTTTGCTACTGAGCAGCTTTAGCACCTTGGGGAGATTCACATCTTTTCTGTTTCTCCATGTGTAAGGTGGTGTTTAGCAGTTTATCTCTAAAGCTTTCTGTGGAGGTGGTTACTGTGCAAAGAACTGGGTCTTTTAAAAAACAATTCACCATAGCAAATATTTAAAGACATTGAGTAGGGTTTTTTTGCCTACTCTCCTTCCCTTGGCCTTTTGAAGATATGTTGCCAGTAGCATTGAGGACAGGTAGATTTTCTCTCCTCTAAGCACACATCTTTCTGATACTGTCTTAGGCTGGTCTTACCACTTTCTTACAAGGACTGAGGAGAGTACTTCCTTGAGCAAAGGCATGTCAGCCCCTTGTGGGATGTAGAGCCAAGGGACAGGAAATCAGGGAGGGGCTGAGGATGGAGGTAAAGGCCCTTTCTGAAAACAAAAATGCTGTTCAGTGCTAAACCATATTAGATCCAGTGCAAAGATGAAGTCACGGGAAAATTTATTATTTCAGGTACATTTCCCTGCTGTGATAAAAACCCTGGTCGGGGGGAGTGGGATAACAGTTTCCAGAATAATGTGAATATTAAATCTGTTAACAAAGTCTTGTTCAGTGAATGCTGGCTATAACCCCTTAGCAATTGCACAAACTGAACTAGCAGTTTTCTTTTTAACGTGCAAATGTAACACAATGCACAAGTCTACAAAAGGAAACTACTCAAGTTAGACATCTAAATCTATTCTCTGAATTAAATTTAATAGATTAGGTCACATCTGTATATGCTGCTGAGTTGAGTGTTCCAAGAAAGATGCAGAAAAGACGTAGCTATCTTGAGGATACTTGTGATTGCCATTTTAATGACAAATTCACAGTGCTCATTAGCCCCCTGTTGCTTTCATTTAGCATAATGAGCCACACTGAAATGTATTTATTTTTTGATTAAAGCAAATGGTGCTGACAGCCGATGTGGCTGAGGGGAGGGTGGTACTTTATCTTGGGAAACATACTGTAGGACAAAATGATACCAGAGTCCTGAGTGCACAGGGCCTTAGTGGCCCTGACAAGCCTCACCCAGCTCTTACTGCTTTCCCTCCAGACAAGGAAGCCAGGAGCTGAGGGTGGTCACAACACAAGCCAGGCAAAGATCTCCCCAGCAGTACACGGTCTGAATACAAGCAGAGCAGTGGCCCAGGGACCATCAGGCAAAGACAAGGTAAGAAGCCCTTTCCAGGATCCATCTAGGAAACCCAAATAGCAGTTCAGGAGCAGAACTAACAGCAAGGACACCTACAACTCACCTGTGGCATTCTAGCATAAGAAAGACATGGACTTGCTTGAGTGTGTCCAGAGGAAGGTCACAAGGATGATCAGGAAGCTGGAGCACCTTCCCTGTGAGGACAGGCTGGGAGCATTGGGCTTGTTCAGCCTGGAGAAAAGAAGGCTCCAGGGAGATTTTGCAGCAGCCTTCCAGGACTTAAAGGGGGCCTGTAGGAAAGAGAGGGAGGGACTTGTTATCAGGGAGTGTAGTGGTAGGACAAGGGATAACAGTTTTAAACTGAAAGAGAATAGATTTAGGTTAGGTAAAAGAAATTCTTTACTGTGATGGCAGCAAGACGCTGGAACAGGTTGTCCAGAGAAGTTGCAAGTAAAAGAAATTCTTTACTGTGATGGCAGCGAGACGCTGGAACGGGTTGTCCAGAGAAGTTGCAGGTGCCCCAGCACTGGAAACATTCAAGGCCAGGTTTGATAGGGTTTTGAGCAAACCTGGTCTAGTGGAAGATATCCCTGCCCTTGGAACCAGATAACTTTTAAGGCCCCTTCAAGCCCAAACCATTCTATAATTCTACTTAAAGCCCAAGCTTATATTAAGTCCCCAGCAGAGGGTGTGGGTGAAAGCTTCAGCTGAGGCTGGTCAGGGCAGTTAAAGCCCATTAGTGCCATCAAGGCCTGACAACTGAGGGATAGGAATCAGACTTTGGGGTGAAAAATTTAGCATCCTTCCTTTCAGGTATGTCAGAGATGGGGGCCAGCACACGTGTAAATCTTTGTGAGAGCAGGTAAGGACAAGATAATTAAATGATTGAGGCGTTTTTTGTTTTGTTTTGTTTTTTTTAAATGAGGGTATAATTTAAATATATTGGAGCGTTTTCCAGTTTATATAATTATTTTATGTTAGGTTAATTATAGTAGTCTATGAAATTACTGCTGATTTGTAACTAAAGCACTATAACTCACCATATGCATGTTCTTCCTCTGCTAAAACTGAAAAATAAACTCGCCCTCATAGGTCCACACATTCTTTCTGCACTCACAAGAAAATATTCTGTTCATGAGCAGCAACTTGCTGCTCATGGTCTCACAGTTTGCTCCCTCAAATTTCATCAGAGTAAAATGTTTATTTAAAAAAAAATGAAAGCACTTTGAATGCTACTAGTCCTTCTAACCCTCAAGTGAGAGAGAAACTGGACTACAGTCAGCACAGTAGTGTGAGTTAAATTCCTATATCTAGGTTCACTCTGACCACTAATATTAGAAAAACTTCTTCTTCCAGTCAGTGGTTGCCCATTTGGTGCTATTTTATAAACTCTGCTCAGTTATTTTTGTCAGTTTTACAGTATTTACAACTTGAATTAAACATTGGTCATTTTGCAAGAATATGTTAGGTAACATTAAACACATGCAG
>NW_008632844.1:6127-19932 GCF_000691845.1 Merops nubicus | reverse complement strand
CCGAAATGAGCTGCCATTCTTGGTTGAGATTTCTACGTTCTTTTATAACGCAGACCATACTTTGTCTGGAATTGGTATTCAAGTTTGTGTTAGATTTGATTTCAATCTAGGTGTTCTTTTAAACATTGTAAAAGCTTGATACCAACTGGATGTCATGCATTTTTTTCATAGTTGCTGCACTACAGTTGTCTTTTGTACAGAAAGAGAGTGACATTATTTCCTTCTCCTTTCATCCACATAGTTTTGCCTTTTTGTTTGATCCTGAAACTTTACTATGCGGACTATGCACTCTGGTGATAACGTTGATATTACGTAGGGTGATCACAAGAATAATCACCAAATTATTTGGTGTCGAAATCTTGCAAAAAATGAGAGAAGGTTGACTTAGCAATGGTTGAGGGGGACTGGGACATTTTGTAAACCTTTTATACCCATCATGAATCATCAAACACAGATTACGAAAAGCCACAGATACGGAGCAAAAATTCTGCGACATGCTGCACCAATGCCACAAGCAATGTGTCTGCTGCCTTAGTCCATTAATCAAATTCCTCTCAACTCTTCTAATATTGTAAAGTGCAATATAGTGCAAACAGTGATTTATTTCTACATGGCAATATGCTAACTACAGATATATCAATTTAATTTCTTCCTTGTTATAACAGAAAACCTTGTTGTGACTCTTGAGTTCGATTTTACACTTAAATCAGAAATTGAACATCTTTGCTTTCTTTGAGCAATATTACATATTCTTCACAAAATTAAATTTATTCTTTAGGCAAAGAGCTGAAGTCATTAATTAACTTCTGTTAATTACACTTTGGGTCCTTTAGGAAATTTAGCATCTGTGTCCATCCTTTCTTTGTCACTACAAATAGGAGCAAAGCAAGAGGGAATCTTTCTGCGTATCTATAAGGTTAAAACAGGTTGAAGTCTCATCTAAATTCTGCCTATATGATAATGAAATCAGCTTATTAATTATTACTGTGTTTGTAGTAATTGTATATGGAACAGATATTCTGAAGAACATCTCAGCAAATTGTTTAACAGAGCTATGGTGACAGCAGAGTAAGGGCAAACAATCACCTGACTGCCTTGAACAAAACAAACAGGCCCCATAGTTGAGGCATTCCCTGGGGCAGGTTAACCACATCCCCTCTGTGCTGGTTCTCATTGGCTCTGCTGCCTTGCACCAGTTACAGCAGTGCCGTGGAAAGGGAGCCCAGCAAGCCTAGGGTGTGGGCTGGTTGTGCTTTCAGCTTTAAACAGGGAAACAGAGCCTGCTAAGAGAAGGATCAGGGTGACTTTTCTTCTCTTCATGCTTCAGAGCAACATGCTTGCTTTCCACTGGCCAGTTACACCTGTGAGCCTGTCGTTAAAATGAACAGTAACAATAAAACCCACTTATTTTTAATAATTTGCTTTTTCAATTGGCTAGGCATAGCATATACTAGCATTCATTCTCAATTTCTTTTTTAATTCCTTAGGGAAGGAAAAAAGAATACTAAGACTGGATATGTATCAATAATTTAAAGAAGTAAAACTACAGCAATTTTGCAATTACTTCCATAGGAAGGATTCAAGGCTTCCAAATTAAAGTTAGCCTTACAAGAACTCTAATACTTTTAAAATCAGAAGTGTGAGATTAAAGTCATCACACAGTCTTCATGTGGTCCTGTAGTGATACCTAGTGAGGAAAAAAAAAAAAATCTATACAATAAAGAATATTCCATTAAAACCCAGCTAAATCTAATCTGGGGTTTCAAACTTTAAAATGTATTTTTCATAACCACATGGTTATTACCTCGTGTCAGTATAAAGCTGAGGTAAGATTATTGCATATAACAACTTGACATGCATTTTACCTGGGAGTTATGTTCATAATTCATATTTATTAAAGTAGTTTATTAATATGTCCAAGGTGAGTCAGTTGACCCTGAAAACCACCATTTTAGGCTTTCTAACTGAAGGTAGTAGGAATGCTCATCTAGTGCCACTGATGTAGCCAATGTTACAGAGATCAGAGTCAGCATACCGAATGTGTACTGGGATTTTCTCACTCCCTCTCCATCTTTCTGTCACTCCAACTCTATCAGTGCAGACCTGGTGTGGATAGTAAGACCCAGAGAGAACAGTGAGCCCTACCACAAAAAGACAGCCTACTATTAGTCCATTTCTCTAAGTCTTAGTATTAATTTCTTTTACTTGTAAATAATTTTGGAAAACTGCTGAATTTTTCATCAAAGTCCAGAGTTTTTAATAGAAACCCTATCAATATGGATAAGCTACATTTTAAAATATATTAAAAGAACAAGGTTACATATTCTTGAGTGTAGTTCTGTAGATCTGTGACCAGATACTTTCTCTGTAGGCAAAAGAAAGCCCAGGGAGAAAATAATAAAGCCAGGAAGTCACAAAATAGATATAATTAATATTGTCACCCTATATCAATAAATATTTATATGATATTCTGTCATTTAGGTGGGCAATGGATGGAAAGAAGAAGATGAGAGGCAGAGCTTCTAGTGCAGCTCACTTGGTGCAAGAGCTAATTTTGAGGTAGATGAAGCTGTGACAATCTTATCATCATTCACCTTAAGCCAACTCACAAAGAGGATTTCCTTTTTATTAAAACTTCTTGTTTTTTACTTGCTCTTTTATCTCTGAACTTTGGAGGGCATCCTAGAGTTCAGATTTGATATCAGTCTAATCTTGGCATTATTATGAGGGTACAATATTTGACTTCACATTCATAATTAATGACAAAGGTGTCTAAGAGGGCACTATGCTTAATTAATGATTTCTGTACTTTGAAAGCAAAGAAACTACATTAGAAACAAAATGTGACATCAAAACCTCTAAGACTTACTGTTGATAAGCCAATAAGAACAGAAGGAAAATTATCAAAGGCTGGATGCACAGCTAAGTAGGGAATGATGTGAATGGGCTCTGGCTTCTGGCACCTGCTTAATGGCCAGATTTGATACTGACAACACCCCTGGCCTCACTCTGTGGATGTCTTCGTGATGCTGCTCAGCTACCCTTTCTCCTTTTCCCACATTAATCCAGTGGAGAAACTAGCTGATGTTATGAAAAATGAGCACCAGTATCTCCTAGGTTGTTTTCCCATCTGGCAATGGATACGCCTGCTCAAAAAAGACGAAAACCCTGAAAAGAAAATGGAGAAGGAGGTTAGGATTAGTTACCAATAACCAGATAAAGAGAAAATAAGATATATTGCATCTAGTCTAGTAGTTTTTGCTGTCTCTGCTACTTTGCTTATTTCCCAGATACTTTATGATTCAGTCAGGCCAACAAAGCCTTAGCAGAATTGTAGATATACCAGCTCTTAACATTTTAGCATATATTACTCATTGAAATAAGAGATGCCAGCAGAAGCACTTCTCTGTAATATATCAGTAAGAGGACAAATTTAGTGGCAGAACCATGGCAGTAAAATGGAGTCAACTAAACACTTAAATGATGACAAGCTTAGTTTCAGAGAATACACCAGGAAAAATATGTAGACAGGGAGTCTGGGGTTGGGGAAGATGGCAGAGACACAGGAAAATAGTATAGATAGTTGTGTAGATAGTTGCAAATGGCCTTTATTGAAATGGCCTTTATTATAAATGGGCTTTTTTTTTTTTTTTTTTTTTTTTTTTTTTTTTTTTTTGTTTTTTTTTTTTTGTTTTTGTTTTTGTTTTGTTTTGTTTTGTTTTTTTTTCCTTCTCACCAGCTATTTCTTCTGTTTTGAATGGCCCATAGCAGCAGAAGTGGTAGAAAAGCTAACTATGTGAAAACTAAAACATGGGAAAAAAAAAGTCTGTTGTATGTTGAAAAGGTAAACTATACTTCACTTTAGAAGCTAAAAGACCTGGAGAAGTATTTTTTTGAACGAAACAGGAAACTTTTGTTTTGTGCTTTAATACAACAAAGTGTCTAAAAATTGCAGGCACCCTGGCAGCACGACTTCCTCTTGTGATCTGTCTTTTGAGAAACAAAGTATTTAACATATCTGAGCAGGCAACAGGATTTATTATTATTATTTTTTTTTTTTTTAAGATGAAGGGTCAGTTCTCCTTTTGGGATAAACTGATATGTAATTCACTTTGATGTACTGCAAATTCTGCACAGAAAGGTCTCATATACGATTTTATCTTCCCTCAGAAACTCTTAGACTGCTTCTCCCCATGAGTAAAGATCATCTGTCATTACTTTTTTCCTCACTAAAATATGATTACCAGACATAACAAGGCAAAAATATTTACTTATGGTAGAGGGTTATGCAATAAATACTCTTCATCAGTAGTAGTAAACTTTCTTTCCTGCTAAGTGAGAGATTATAGGAATAGCAGTCTTCTGTATGGCTAAGTTCTGAGCTGACATCATTCAGTCCATTCATAATTCATACTTGAAAAATTTGTTACTTTTTAAAGCTAGAACATTAGTGATATTTTCATCAAAATTAGTATTCCCACTTTTTTAAAGAAATTTCTTTTTAAATTAAAACAAATACAAGTCCCTTCAGGATGAGCCTTGGTAATACAACAAGGTCCTCTTCTCCCACGAATTAACCTTCTATCTTTTTTCAGTCAAAGTAATTTTAGCTGGGATCCACTCAACAAAATGTCATGAATTTGTGTGGAGCCCCAGAGTAAAGTTATTGTGTTCACATACCAGAAGAGGGAAGAGGAGGCCAAGGGAAGTTATTTCTGTCAGAAAGTTGGCCCTATGGCCCAGGAAAACGTTGAGTGATGAAGAAGAAGGGAGGCAGTGAAAGGAGTCTGAGGTAGTGTGTGAAGGGCGTAATCATTCTGTTCAATTTTAATGTTCCAGGTCTAAACTGTGATGACAGACCTGCTAACAGGTCAGTGTTACATCATTGTGCATGGTGGATATCAGCTAATGCAACTTAGTAGCTCTTAGCCTTTCTTCCCCACAGCTCCTTTTTCAGCCCTTCTATCCATGCAAGATATGGCTGTTGCTCATTGTTTTCAATACCAAGGTTAGGGTAGACAGTCAGGACTTTGCAGTTTAAAAACTCATTTGTTTTCCTCTCAAAAATGTGCTTTTATCTCTCCCAGTTCAGAAAAACAGAAGACAGCATTTGTTAAAGTGGTTTTGCCTTTCATGTATCTCCAGGAACAACAAAAAAGATGAGATGAGATTATCAGATCACTTGCCGCCTGGGAAAAAATTAATCTTTGTAAAAGAAACCTACCAAAAATCCTCTTTATAAAGCCACTCTATATAAAAATTGTTGTATGAAATAACAAGCAGAGTTCCCTGCAGGTAAGATAGCTTTGGATAATTGAGATCTGACACGTACTGCATATCTCACAAAATAATCGTAGTCTGATCAAAGTTTCATAAAACAGATAGTGCTTTACATTTGCTCGAGGCTTGTGACAGTTAATTATAATTTTGGTTATAGCACCATGCCTTTGGCTTCTTTATATGTCAGAAGGAATTCCCCTCCAATTAGAAAGAAGTATACTGTAGTTTACTTTTATTTTGCTTTAATGAATTGCCCCTAGAGGACAGGTACCTGATGCCTACTCATTTGGGTGCATATGTTTAGTAATGACTTTGAATGACAAACAAAATTTTTAAAATTTTAACTATGTCACATCATTTATAGACTGATTTGTGTGCCTGGTCAAAACAGACAAAAATATGACAGCCGTGCTCTACTTTTGTTTTGCCAAACATAGCAAGTGTTTTATTTTCAATAAGGAAACTGAAGGGCCATCAAAGTTGTATACAACCATAAAGTGCTGGGATCTAAACCCCAAGCCCTGAATCAGGGTTGACATATGGATGATGCCCACAACCAGGCAGGAGAGACCTTCCTCTAGGTTTTCTCTCAAGACCTGCCCAACCTTGGGTGAAAACCAATCAAGAAGTTAACACCAGGTGCCCTGCCTTTAAAATTAAGTGTTCTACCTCTAGAGTTAATAATGTAGATGTTGGTATAGATATCCACTTGCAGTGAGGGGAAAGGTTGTTTATGGAGTGGGTATATTGTGTGGGGCTTCCAGTTATTGGAAGGGTTTACTGGCTGTCCACTACAAATAGGGTTCCTAGTGATGGTGGGATGGGGTTGAGATCAGGACAGAATGAAGTTGTGTATGTAATGATGCTTTACCTTGGAGGTTACTATATGATTGGAATTGGGCTGGTGACCTGATTTATTTCTTTCCCCATGACTTGGTTTCTAACTTGTCTCATTCCTTTCTTTGCTACATCACATATCATGACTGAATATATCAATCTATTTGTTCCTCCTGTTGTTCATTATGTCATATCCTTCCTGTATACTTTGGAATGGGATGGAAAGGTCTGGTCTGTATGCTTCCTATTAATGGCCTTATTGGGGTGTGCAGTCAGCAAAAGAAACAATCTACTTCCAAAATTAGTTTCATATAAGGGATTTAAGCCTTGGTTATGATCTTCTGTGCAGGAAAGTGAAAATACTTTATTTTTTTTCAAGGATGCTCTACTAAGTGTGTAGAATATTGTTAACAACACATGGCTTACTCTGGCCTCTCCTCATCTCAATTTGTGAGCAGTGCTCTTCTATATGGCACAGGTATAGTTACAAGTTGAACATTTGCATGGAAAATAAATTGTACCACCAATACTTAGAAAAGTGCTGATTTCCTGATTAAATAATAAGCTCACTCCTGAATATTATATATAACATGATGACAATAGCATAAAACATAATATTTTTAAGGGCCTGTAGATTAGGTGTTAGAAAAAGCCAATGGAGCCAACTTTGGTATCTGCTATACTGAAACATTACTGCTGTGATACAGGGTCCAACTTGTTAGACCAGCAGGAAAAAGCATTAAAGCCCAATATATTAAAGCATTTAAGATAGTCCTATGAAAGTAAAATGGGACTTACTACAGGGCTGTTGATTTCATTGTGAACAACATGATATTTGAAGAAGTTCTTCACTACAGAGATTTAGATTCTTGAAGTGGCAATTAGGCTACTAAGTCCAAATTAAGGATCACTGACATTCAAAAAATTCCCTTTCAGCTGCTACAATTCCTCTGTGATGCCTCAGGTCCCTCAACACTGAATTTTCTTCCAGGACATGTATAGAGCTGCCTAAATCTTTAATTACCTGACTTTTTCTGTATCCTCAGTCTGTGAGGGGTATAAAAATAAGTAATTTTCTCATTTTATCTATCTTGGACTGCATGAGCCAGGAGTGTTAATCAGAATGTACTGCATATATACTTGTGATTTCATGCCTTAGAATGCAATGACTAAGAAATAGAAAAGGAGCTGGAAAAAGCTAGAGGGGAAAAAGGAAGAATCAGGTGAGAGTCAAACTCCCAAGCCCTGCTTGGAAGAGAAGGCTTCAGCTTTGGCATGCTACCTTTGTGAATACCCTGAGAAACAGACAAATAAGTATCCTGCCATATAACTCTCTTTCAACATATTTATTGGTGTTGCTTTACACTTTCTAAAGTGCATAAATTTTGAAAATCTGGGCGTTGAAAATCTATTACAATTCATTAGCTAGAGAAATGAGCTAATGCTGCAATGCAGCATTGTATCATGACATATTATATTATAATTAGTTGTTAGGCAAGGTATTGAATTGGTTATCCTGAATTCAGGTCTTTTCATCAGTGACTACCCTACACAAACAGGAAGAGCTTCAACAAAAAAGTGTTAGTCATCTCCTGTGGGATGATGTGCTCAGGCACAATCAAGCCTATGGATGGGAAAAGAAGAGACTGTGTCCTGATTCTTATAGTGATCAGATGCTCTAAAAAGATGGGAGTATTTCTTACCTTTTTTTTCAAAAACATAACAATGTTTAGGTTGGCCAAGAAATCTTTCTTTGCTAGATAGATTTGGCAACTCGTTGACAACTCGTGTTTAGGACTGTTCTGGGCATTTCTGTCCAATTGGGTTTAAGCATCTGTTTGTCTCTCCAGCTTCTCTATGTGTGTGGTCACAGGATTCCACTTTTGAATTTCACTGTTGGAGTGTTTCCAAAAGTGCCAATTCCTGGATTAAAAGATTCCTATTGTAATAAGATAACAGTTTAGGCTATGTGGCATTTTTCTTTATCAGTAGCTGCGTTATGTGGTGGATTCTGTTAAAATATGGGATTTTGTAAAATCCAGGGTGATATTTTAGTTTATTACTCTCTAAAGATTATATCCATCTTTTCTTTTTCTTTAAATGTGGGAACATATTTTCACTTCTCCATGTTACTCACTGCTAAAATTTCAAAACTTGTATACTCCTCCTAGAGATTCATATAATTTAAGCAATATGAAGTATATCATATGATTGTAGATAGTATCACATCTGCAAAGAAAAATCTGAAGTTTGCTATCATTTCTTCTATTGGTCATATGTATATTAAAATGGTATTGGTTTTACCTCCCAAGTAGTGTATGAAATGGAAAAAAATGTCCTAATACCTACTGCTGTTTACCTTTAGCAATCACAAAAGGAAGTACTTCCAGCAGCAAGACCAGGAATTAGGAAGTGTGTGGCAGGCAGCCAACAGAAACCTCTGATTAGGATCTGCAAGGTATGACGTATTGTTTGATAGTTTCCTCCAGTATTTTTACATTATAATTCATTACAGTTTTGCCTGGGTTTTCTTATACTTGACAATTCTTGCAGAGCAACCAGGACGTGCTATAGCTGATTTTGACAGGCACTAACTTATACTCACTTCCGGCCAATTCAGTAGATTCAATTACAATAAGATTAATTGTTCCTAGGGCTTGGCCACATATCCTGAACTCTGGACTGACAACTTTGCTACCATCAATCTTTGTTGTAACAAGTTCTGGAAGAATATCCTTTTTCTGCACAGCCATAAAACTCTCAGCTTGTCTTCTCAGTCCTCCTCTGACAGGCCACTTATAATTAACCGTGATTTCTTTGTGATTTTTTCCAAAACCCCATGTAGTACTTTTTCCATCAGTTTCTGTTCTTGCTGTCTAATGACTTGTTCTCAGTAAGGCTATATTCCTCATCTAGTTTCGGAACCAAATCCAAGATCATCTCTCTCATATATTTTTCTGCAGTTGCAGACTTTTGTTCCACAGTATCCATGCTACTTTTCAGGCTGCTTCTTTGTACAAAACCTGTTCCTAGCTTGCTGTCTGTATATCTCACTGTAAATATCAGGATTGGAATTTGATGGCATAGTGGGAATCTGGGTTCAAACGTACATCCTATGTTGCTACTTCAACTTTGCTTGCAAAAAGCTAACTCTGGAAGCATTCCTTCTGGAGTCTTTACCTCCCTCATCGTAAATGTTTTGCTTCTCAAGGACTGCTAAAAGCTTTCAGTTCCCAAATCGATGTTTTGTTACTCCTTTTTGTACTTCTGCTGCTGTTACATTTCTACAGTTCCTTTGAGTATCATAGGACATGTCCATGTTTCAACATGATGGTTATATCTTGCTCTTTCAAAAATGGATAAAAATTTGACCATGGAATTAAAATAAATTAAATAAACACTGTACACACCTGAAAAAAGAGAGGTAACAACCAGAATGACAGTTTGGGAAATTCTATACTTTTTGTCTTCTTTTATCTGGTATTTTACCCTTATACTCTAGCAAAGGTTTGTCTTAACTGTTACATATATATACCACAAACATAAATCTTCATAATTTCAGGCACTCTTAAAATTCACTCATGACACACTAATATATAGTTTCATATAATCTATCCAACATATGTGAAATGTTTTTCCACTTTCTTCTGTACCTTTGTCACTATGAAATAATTCTTCACCATTTCCCACTCTCTGATAATCCTTAACAACTCTTATAATTTCTAGTACTGAATAAACACCATTATATTAAAAAAAACCAAAAAACATACTGAAGATTCTCAGAAAGTTCTTTCAGACCACACACAACTGACTTCTGGGTTTTAATTTTTTGTTTCCATTGTGTCTGTCCTGTGTTTATTTTAATGGGTATTTCTTTACTCCTGTTGACTTCTTGAAGTACCATAGAAGCTCTCTTTTTACTTTAGTGCTTTGAAAAAAAAATCAGTTGCCATGTTCACAGTCTTCTTTATGAAATGATCAGAACAATATCCAAAGATAATTTCCAAATACTGCTGTTCTCCATCTTTCTTTAGATTTGCTGATAATCTCAATAGCTTCAACTCTACTCAAATCCTGTGCTATTATAGTATAAAGGTTCAGTCTTTTTCTTGTTCATACGTATTGTTACTGACTCATCACTTTCTCCTTTATTCCCTGTCTTTTATTTCAGCCACTGGATCTTCTCACTGATGACTGATTTGTTTCCCACAACATTCTCTAATACTCTCTTATAGTCAGGACTACATGTGAAGCTGTCTGGCTAATTACTTTTTAGAAGTCATCCTTTTAGGTAATATATTAACAGTTTAACAGCCTAAGTACTTCACAGCACAGAAAATGTTCTGCTCTTTTGCTTGGCAGAGAAATATTTTTTTTTATCAGATTGTGATAATTTCTTTTTCTTTTTCCTCTTACAGTTTTGATTCCCAAGAATGACCAGCTGCATTTGCAAAATATTGCTTTGGTAATGTTGCTAGCAGCAACATGGTCTTTTGATGTTTCTATAGTTACTTGATGATGAGCTAGTCCCACTTCACTAACGTGATAAAACCTGCCAAGCTACGTATACAAAGCAACATCTTTATGAATTAATTTGCCATTTTAATTTTATGCTATTTCACTCACTACGTTGAGAATGATATCTCAGGAGTGCAGGTTTCTTCCTGCTAGACCAAAGATCCCTTGACAGATTTGCTGTACCGTGAACATAAAATCACAGTCCAATAATGGATCACAAATTGCATTCTTTTAAGGAATGTAACCACAAAGAACTAGGTATCTCCCACTTTATGAGCTAAGAGTACAACTGTAAAACACAGATCTATTTTATTTATTGCAATTGTTATAATAATTTCTGTTACAAAATAATAATTTGAAATATGTGTATACCAGATTCCCTGCTTGTATTTGTCTTGTGTGACAATGATTTGGTAGCTGGGGGAGGGTATGTGGGTAGCTTCTGTGAGAAGCTGCTAGAGTCTTCCCCTATGTCTGATAGAGGTGCTTCAAGACAGACCCACCATTGGCCAAGCCCAAGCCCACCAGTAACAGGTGGCACCACCTCTGTTGCACAACTGTGCAACCATAGCTGGAGAGAGAAGTGAGAATATGCAAGACAAATTATTCTGCAGACACTAAGGTCAGTGAAGAAAGAGGGGGAGGAGGAGCTCCAGACACCAGAGCAGAGATTCCCCTGCAGCCTGTGGTGAAGGTCATGGTGAGGCAGGCTGTCCCCCTGCAGCCCGTGGAGGTTAATGGTAGAGCAGATACCTACCTGCTGCCCATGGAGCACCACATGCTGGAGCACGTGGCTGCCTGAGGGAGGCTGTGACCCTCTGGAGAGCTTGTGCTGGAACAGGGTCCTGGTGGGACCTGTGGACCTATGCAGAGCAGAGTCCCCCCTGGAGCAGTTTTGCTGCCAGGATTTGTGAACCCATGGGTGACCCATGCTGGAGCAGTCTGTTTCTGAGGGATGACACCCTGTGGAAGGGGCCTATGGTGGAGAAGTTCATGAAGAACTGAAGTGGAGGGAAAAAGTGTGATGAGTCCTTCCCCTGAGAAGGAAGGAGAAGCAGAAACAATTTGTGATGAATTGACCATAAGCCCTATTCTCCACCCCTCTGTGCTGCTATGCGGGGAGGAGGTAAAGAAATCGGGGGTGAAATTAAGCCTGTGGAGAAGAGAGGGGTGGGGGGAAGGTATTTTAAGATTTGGTTTTATTTTTCATGACCCTACTCTCATTTGATTGGTGGTAATTTAAACTAATTTCCCCAAACCAAGTCTGTGTTGTCCATGGTGGTAATTGGTGAGTGATCTCCCAGTCCTTTTCTTGACCCATGAACCTTCTGTTATGTTTCCCCTCCTCTGTCCAGCTGAGGAGGGGTGAAATGACCGAGGAGCTTGGTGGGCACCTGGCATCCCATTACACTGCTACAGAACCCTTTATTTCATGTTGTGCATCTTAAAACTGACAACAACTAATATTTAATCTTTAATGTGGTTGCTCTTGCATTACCACTTAATGTTTTTCACAAGTTCTAAAAGCTTTCCTCTCACCTTGTTTCATTGTGTAAGGCATCTTAGGCTAAGTCTGGCACTTTTAGTGACAAGATTAATTGTAAAATAATGAAGTTGTAACAACATACAGCATTTTTGGGTACATCTGTTCAAAAAGATGACTTTCAGCTGGATATTTGTAGAACCCAAAGAGGGGTATCTGCGGTTTTTATCCTGAGGCTATGTGGAATGCTGTAAGTTTTTCTGTGTTAGCTGGCATAGCCAAGTGCAAAAATCAGATATTTTCAGGACCTGGTTTTAAAACTGCTATTGTTTGTCTACTGCTGTTCAATTTAGGCAAAGATAGTGAGAAAAATAAATAAGTATTTAGCAAAGAATGGAGGGCTCTTTAGCTAGACACACACACTAACGGAATTTTTTTGTCTGACAAAATATTTGCTTGCATATGGGTATGGGAAGTACAACTTGACTTCAGTAACATGCAAAGTTTTAGAAGTTTAAAATTAACCAGTCTAAAATATAAAACCAGGTAATTGGCACCTCCAGCTCCAAACATGTATTATCTTAGTCCATTGTGATAAGCCAGATGCCAAAGTTGTTTCTAAGCCAGTAGCTGCTCTCTGATGCTACACTGCCCTGTGAGAACTTTGGGTGCATGATCTGTGTTCCACTGTGGTGCTGTAAGATCAGTGTGCCTTTTTTCTTTTTTCATGAAAAATTAAAGTGCCACCACAGAAGCACACCAGCTTAGATGAGAGAAGACTGAGTACCATCAACTGTAGAGAGATCTAGCCCGCAGCTCTCCATGAAGCAAAGCTACTGTTCCAGATGAAAGTGAAAACTGGGCTCAAACTTTATCTCCATTTGTGCTTTGTATATTTTGTTTGATAGAGGTATTTTTATTTAAGACTCAAGCTGGTTAGGGACCTAGCTGGTGGCCAGATCTTTGACAAACTTGGCAACATAATCAAGCCCATTTTACAGAATAAGGTATAGTCTCTAAAGAAGACTGAGTAGAAAGGAAGACTTTCCTTCTTTAAGCTTCTTAAGATTGCTTCAATTTATACTTTAAATATTTCTGATAAAATGTCCCTATTTTTACACTAAGTGTATTTTTATAGTGCACTATCAATTCTGAAGGGATCTAGGGAGCTGTTACTCAGACATTTTGACTTAGTCATTGTAAGTTTGGATTCCTTATTGCAGGTTTTATTGGAATATTGCCTTATATCCCATTCTTTACTACTCAAAAATGACCCAGACCAATGTCTTTTTTTTTTTCCAGAACAAAGGATTTTATGAGCATACTGATTGTGGCAATAGCCTGGGAAGACTTCTGAATTGCAGGGCTCTTTGGTCACATAAGGTCGGTCAGAGAGAGGATTCATGCATGAGAAGTGATGATGGAAAAAAAGGGAAAAGGCAGGATGATGGTAAAAAAACATGAAGAGATATAGAGTTCTGCAATATTTAAAATAAGAGATTTTTCACTTAGCAAATGGGGTTTTTTTAAGCAATACATAAGACGTTCCTGACAGTTTGGACTGTATTCTATGAGACCAGAAAAGCTTAGTTTCAAAAGTTTTTGGACCAGTAAAATCATCAGTCTTTGGACAGTTCTGCCATGATATTTTCTAAAATATCCTGAGAAGGTGAAAAAGTCATCTAGT
>NW_008632844.1:2884-6081 GCF_000691845.1 Merops nubicus | reverse complement strand
AACCAGCTGGTGAACTTCTGTGGGGATGGGACTCGGTGTTATTCAGGAGGTTTGTTCTCTCAAAAAATGTTATGAGATGCCTCAGTATCTTCACTTTCTCCTTCAGCTTCATGTTAGTTTCTGACCTCTCTGTAAACTCCTGCAAATGTTTGACAGAGGGATGCACAGCACAGCTTCTGAAAATACTAAGTAGTACCAATGTACTGGTTGAATACAGACTAGTTTAAAATCAACAGTTTCTAAACAGCTTAGAAAATGCAACGAAAAAAAAAAGAAAAAAGTTTATATGTTAAAAAAAAAAAGAAAAAGCAGATGCTATTTTTTATGAGAATGATGTTTACTTCAAAACTAAAAGTAATATTTGAATGCTTATATTCTGTGAAAAGTTGTTGGAAAGGTACATTTAAAAATCCATGTTACAGTCTTTTTTTACATGTAAACTTTAAGAAGAAACAATGTTATTTCTGGGAAACAGTTGTTTCAGTGTTATCTGTAATAGCTTTAAGGAAAAAGGAATTAGACTTTGTAAATACAGGAATCTTTACTGTCAGAACCCTCTTAAAAAGTATTGTCTTCCTTATGCAGACTTACAACTCTTGAAATATTCAAGTTGTTCTTCCTCTTCCACGCTTATTGCTGAAGTGAAAACTAGCCATAAAATACATCCAGAAGAGTATCCAAGTCACAACCTGGAGATTCCACCTTAGCAGAACAGTAATGAATTTTTATTTGAATTATAGTACTGGTGGTGGCCGAGTCTCTAAATGAGCCTTAGCACCAGGCAGTAGTTAATTACGTGAATTGATTGCCCCTCAAAAGAAACTGCATTTTTGTAAAATAAAATTATCTTAAAGAGGAAGGTAAATTTAGACAATCTGAACAAATTATAATTATCTACTGCTATGTACCTCTGAGTATAAGGGAATGATTATTTTTAATGACTTTTTCTCTTTTTCAATGAATATTTAGATATTATTTAGCCATCTTTCCTCATAGCATAATGCAAATTATGTTCTTCCACAATGATGACATTATAATTAAGAAAAGAAGTCACATTCATATTATCCTTTGTATATTTTGACAAAGCACAATTAAAAAACTTTCTGTGGGGAACAATAAAATAAATGAAAGAAAATGTCCCACCAAATATTTCCCTTTTGGTATCCCCTGTTAATATTTTTATGAGCCTCTCAAGCTTATCTAAGAGATTTTTAATGTAGCAGGATATGTTATTAGGTTTGTATTTTTTTTTGCACAATATCATACATTTCAGTCTTTATCACAGTGGGAACGATAAAATAACAGACCACAATGCATTAGCATCATAAAGAAAATGTAATAAATGGCTTTATAACTGTAGTAAAAGTTGCATGAACACCAGCAGCTGTAACAGAGATGTTGCTACAGCAGCATTTTATGACCTAATAGCACTCAGTGGGCTGATAATATTATGTGTGTGTGTGTAATGCCAGCAGTTTCCAAGGCCTAGATTTCAATTCAGATAAATAATTGAAAGCACTTTCAGACTTTTCCATAAAATGTTTAATAAGAGATCAAATCCTGCTTCCCTGTAGTGGAAAATTAAATAGTTTTTACAGGGATGTTTTATGATGAAACTCTGACTATTATCTGTAGGAAGAAAGGGTATTGGTTTTATTTTTTTTTAAATACAGTTATTAGAAATGAAATATGTTTGAAAGAGCTCATGTTTGGTTTGTTTCTGAACACTGGTAGTAGAGAATGGTGCTTGTTTTTACCTTTGATTTCAATTTCCAGATATTTGGAGACAAGAACTATTTACTATAAGATTTACTGAAATGCTTTGAATATGATACTAATCATCACACAATGTGTCTGCATTTCTGGAATGAGAAGAGAACAGGAGGGCTGCAGGAAGGTCAATCTTCAGGAAATGATGGGCTTGATAATCATATAGTATAAATGTGCAGTTCACTTAGGGTTCTCTAGCTTTACTCTAAAAAAGTGATATTCCTCTTCTTTTCAGAAGACATGAAATGCAAACACACTGCTGGATAGTTGAACAAAAATATCATACAATATACAGTCTACAAGACCATGTTACTATTTAAAGGCCATAAACCCCATAATTTATTTTCTTTTTTAAATTGTATTTTGGAATTACTTATCTGTTTCACAGAGAAATTACTTTTTTTTTTTTAAAAAGGTGTTTGAAAGAGAGGGAGAGAGATACATTACATTAACTGCTGTATGAAATGATTTTGTTTGGCCCACTAACCTTTTTCTGTCCTCACTGTTCTGAAAGCTTACATAACTAATGCAAAACTACTAGTTTGCCAAAATGCTCCTTCTTTGACTATCTTTATTCCTTGCAAAATGTTAGAGTAGGAACAATTTTGAAGGTGTGGATATTCTGAGATCCATTTGGAAACTCTCTTCATCTTTTTGCTTTAGTCAAAGGTAAATGCAGGTGGTATGGAATAAAAAAAAAACCCAAACAAACAAATTCTACAAGTGTTAGTGATTTTTTTTGTCTTCCATCCTCCTCCCCCCCCCAAAAAAAAATTGTGTGTTTTACAACAATGAGCTTTATCAGCATAAAATTATCAAGGTCACTTTAAAATAATTTTATAACTGGATTTTGGAAATGCTGAAAGTAGCTTGGTTAAAGGATAATGCCTCATGAAGCAGAGAGTACAGAGAAGGAAGGGCGAGAGGACATTCAGAGGTAAAAGAGAAGGGAGTTGAAATATACATGTTGAATACATTTTGGAATTATTGCTTTAACGTGCTTCTGAATTCTTATATTATGGATGTTATAATAGATCATCTAGATCCTCTGAAATGACTTCTTTATTATTTTAAATCTAAAATAATTAATATAATAATAAAAAGGGATGGAAATATAATTTTTTAAAATTCATATATATGCAATGAAAAGTCCACAAAATTATTTTTGGATGGGTCTAATACAGTTTTTGGTGGGGCAAAGTAATTCCTTCATGCTGATCAAACATAAGTAGGTAGGACTTGATCTCATGCACATTCAAATCAGTTGTAAGATTTTTACTGAGACATTCAACCTTCAGACTGAGAAAAAACTAAAGCCACACATATATACCTTTTACTGTTTTCTCTTTACAAAAGTGCAAACTTAATTTGGTGAGGAAAAAATGGATACTATGGCAGCGTTTTTTTTTTGTTTTTTTTACAACATA
>NW_008632844.1:0-2853 GCF_000691845.1 Merops nubicus | reverse complement strand
GTTATCATGTTTAATAGCAACGTTAACTGAACAGTGAAGCTGTCATTTAACTTCAGTTATTTTTAACAGAAAAGCATCTTCTGCTACTGAGAGGACCTGTGAACAAAACTTGGTGAGAAGAAAGAACAGTATTGCAGTTGCTCTTGTTTCTGTTGTGGAGAGTTTATTTCAGCTGCATCTCTGCAACAGTCTAAACTACAATTACTTTAGAATTGCCTTAGGAATCAGAGAAAAGAACTCTCTACATTTCATAGGTATTCCACAAGGACTTTAACTATTTCCAAGATCATTTGTAGTTTATGTAATATGGAAACTAACACAAATTACCTGCTTGTTCTGACCCTATCGCCCTCTTCTGAGAAAGATGACTCCTTATGCAATCATTGCTTTTTAAAATCATATACATGCTACTTTACAGGTAAATGCAATATAAAACATTCACCTTTGTTATCAAAAAGTAGAAGGTCCTTCTACAAGACAACAGTTATGAAAAACTGGAACCTGCAAAAGATTTCATAGGAGAAGCTCAGAGATGCGTTTTATTGTTCTGTGGGAAGAAATGTGAATTCTGTCTCTAAGACAAACGAACACATGTACACCTTGAATTTCCTATTTAAGACCAATTAATATGAATTTTTACTGGGAGCACAACAGGTGCAAGAAGAAGAGACAGATGACTCTCCTAAGATGGGAAGGAAGCACTGGGCACATAAATACGCTATTGTGTCATGAGATACTTAGCATACAACAGGACAACTCAAACCTGTAATTTCTGTTGATTGAGCTGTGGGAAATGACCACTAAATGATCATATTTCTCCATTAAGTTAGGTGAGCATAGTTTTCACAATTGAAATCCGATATTTAGATTAAATTTAAGAATATTTTAATTCTAATGAGTGATAGGATTTACAAAGGACATGGTAGGAGATATGTTTTCCAGAAGAAGGCTCTCAAGTGTTGTAATAAACACTATATCCTCATTAAAAAGTTCATCTTAGTTTAATGGTTAAATGTGTAACTACTACCAATTCAGTTTACTTACTTATAATTAAAGAAACAGTCTTGTGTCTTGTCAGAGAATGAGAAGGTCTAACATAGCTAAAGCCACAAACTGAATGACATATAGTGACTGAGGGAAAAACCCCACAAAAGCAGGAGCTTACTCATACTTATTTTTTTTTCCCCTCTTCTTGGCTTATTTTCAGTCTGACTCTGAGTACAATGTATGAAGGTAATGCTGTTGATATTGTAATTATACTGTTACCTTGCTGATACGTTGTTGCTGTAGGCATGTCAGAAGTCTATAAAATCATGAGTAATATAGACAGAATAATTAGAAACTATTTTTTCTTTTAATTTGAGAAAGAAGGGTACAAAATGAGACTATCTGACAGCAGAATCAAAACCAATACAAGGAAATACTCCACATAATGCATAGATAAGCTGCAGTTGCAAAGTGTTGCAACTCTGATTCAGGACACTGCAGATACTGAAAAAAAAATAAAATGTTAAAAAAAAAACAAAAACAAGGAGGCAAAGTCATAGAAGGAAAATCATTTAAGTCTGTAAAAACACAAGACAGCTGCATTCATTTAAGTGTGTATGAACACAAGACAACTTAGGAAACACAGACTGCTGAAAACTAAGAGGACATACTGGGGAAGCATCCAAAGATGTGTGCCTTGTTTGCCTACTTTCTTCACATGAATATTGTCCAGTTTCAAAGTAAGGATGTTGAATCTGATGAATCTTTCAGCTAAACACAAAGTTCAGTCTGATGGTCTCACACTCAATTAATATTACACTTTGTTATGTGTGACTTCAGGGTTATTTATCATTCCTTTCTTCTTTAAAAATTAAGCAATCCATGTGAAATTCTATAACATTTTTAAAAGAGAATGTTGTAATTTTCATTTGTTTTGTCTTGTGTGTTTTCCTTTCTTACATCAAAGATCTTGTTTTTACTCTAAAATTGCATTTTTTTCTATGATTGCTATTTATACAGATGCTAGTTTATCCTTGCAGGGAATAAAAAAAAAGAGAAGCACATTAAAACATCATCTATTTTGTCTAAAATCTGCTAAATTAATTGAGAACTACCGCCACTGAAGCAGAAAATAAGGTTGGATTTGAATAATGAATCGTGCCTGGCTAATGATACTGAGCACCATTAGAGCAAGAGAGACACTGTTTTCTCCACACAGGTTGATTGGGGAAGGTGTTAGAGTTGGCAGGAAGCTGTGAGACTGGGTGCTGAGTGAGAAGAATATGTTGTTCATTGCAGAGGCAAACAAGGAAATTAAAAAAAAACCCCAGAAGTTAGAAAGCAGGAGAATCAAAAAAAAGTCAAAGAGGTAGAAAAGACAAATAAACCAAGGTGGAAATTAAGAAGATGACACAAATCATCAGCATTGCAAAAAGTATTATGCTAGTGAAATGCTGGGGTCTGAACCCTGAGCCCCCAAATTAAGGTTGACATATGGGTGACCCCCACAGCCCTTCATCCAGAGGGGTGAGTTTGCCTTAGAGCTTCCCCCCAGGGTGCGGCCGGCCCTGCAGGGAGAGCCAGAAGGGAAATGAGCCCCAGGGGTCCCACAGGGAGCTGACAAAGGTCAGGGGTCTGCTTGGGGATAAAAGCTGGGACCACTGGCAGGGAGTGAGGAGTGTCTGTCTGTGGAGTGCACTCCCCAGAGCTGCCTGGTTCAGGGCAGACCTCCTGACTCTCCCTGGAGCTGGGCCCTGGTCTGTTTAGACCTTTGTGAACGTGGGCGGATTGGGAGAGAGTTGCCATGTGGGCACCTTTCTCTTATGCCTTTAACTGAGCCTCTGCTGAGGGGGGCAGAAGGCCCGA
>NW_008632843.1:54935-63059 GCF_000691845.1 Merops nubicus | reverse complement strand
AGGGGCCGTCTGCCCGGGCTCGGAGAGCGGCGCTGGAGACCAGAGTGGCATCGCGGACTGCTCGGGGGTGGGTGTCCGCGCCTGAATGTCGGCGCTCGGTACCATGGCAGAGGGTTCGGGGAGTCCCCTGCCCGAGCCCGTAGTCAGGAGGAAAAAAAGTATATCTATTGAGGAAAAAATTGACATCATAAGTGCTGTGGAGAGCGGCAAGAAGAAGGCGGACATCGCGGCCAAGTATGGCATAAAGAAGAATTCCTTGTCTTCGATTATGAAGAATAAAGAAAAAGTCTTGGAAGCCTTTGAATCTTTACGGTTTGATCCTAAAAGAAAAAGACTAAGGACCGCTTTTTATAGCGACCTGGAGGAGGCGTTGGTGAAGTGGTACAGAATCGCTCAGTGCCTCAGTGTGCCGGTGAACGGTCCTATGTTGCGCCACAAGGCGAATGATTTTGCCCAGAAGCTCGGACACAGTGATTTTAAATGCAGTAATGGCTGGCTCGATCGTTTCAAGTCAAGGTACGGCTTAGTGTTCAGAGCTCAGCCTGTAGATGCAGCTGCTACCGCTACAGGGGATGCTCCAGCTGTCTGGTACCAAAAAGTTCTTCCTTGTTATTTAAAAGATTATCCGCCAAGAAATGTGTTTTATATACAGGAGACTGGATTGCTCTATCAGATGTTACCACATAACACGTTTGCATTTAAAGGGGAGACTTGTTCTGTAGGTAAACTAAGCAAAGAGAGAATAACCGTAGTGGTGGGTACAAATATGGATGGCTCCGAGAAACTTCCTTTGCTTGTTATAGGAAATTCTTTCAAAGATTTGAAGTCTCTGCCTGTGGATTACGAAGCAAATGATGTGGCCCTGATGACTTCAGAAGTGTTTGAACAGTGGATGCTTAAACTTGATGACAGATTTCAAGGACAGCAGCGACAAGTAGTTATTCTTGTTGATTCTCTCCCAGCTCACGCAGAAGTAAAGAAGCTAAAGTCTGTCAAATTAGTCTTCGCTCCTCCAGACTCTTCACGTATCTCTACAAAACAAGGGGTTATCAGAAGTCTGAAAGTTAAATACAGACACTGTCTTATCAAGAGATTTGTCGATTGCGTAGAACATAATAAAGAGTTTATGCTCACTCTTCTTGATGCAATTGAGATGTTGTACCTGTGTTGGAGGGAAGTAACACCAGAGACTATCGTAAAAAATTGTAGTGAAGCAGGATTAAAATTAGAAACCAAGGCAAATGGTGACAACACAGAGGCTGAAGAGGATTTTGATTTGATTGCACATGCACAGGCAGCTGGAGTGGAGTTTCCAGAAGGTTTATCTTTGGAGGAATATGCAGCTTTAGACGATGGCTTGGTAACTTATGAAATGCCCACAAGTAATGAAAGGATGTGTGACAAAGAAAGTGCATCAGATAAAGCTGGGACATTTGTCAGTGATGAAGATGAGGATGAAGTTGATCAATTTCAAGGTGCAGAACAGCCTTTGCCATCAAAAAATGAAGCTTTGAGTGCATTAAATACCCTTCGAAAGTTTCTCAGAAATCAAGAAATGAATGATTCTCTTCACAGTTCCCTAGATGACCTGGAGAATTTTATTCAAAATCTAGCATATAAATAAATATTTTAGTGAAGCGTGAAAGCATTTAATTGAAAAAAAGAAATTATATAAGTACACAAAACTAGGCAGTTTAATAACAAGTGTTGCCGCAGTGTTCTCTAGTGTGTCTTGTTCAGGTTCCTAGATGTATGTAATGGAAGAAATCTGAAATTATGGAAAGGGCTGTGAACTTAGTTCTCCACTAAATCAGAAGGAAAGAGCACAAAATTTGGGATGGAGAGAGGAAATAAGGTGAACTTTTGAAATGATAACTGTAGTAAGTTCAGTGGAGGCAAAAGTGCTCTTTTGAGCAGTTCAGTGCATTCGTGAAGTGGTGCCCACTTGAAATTCTTTCCTCAGGAAGAGATTAGTACTTCTTCACATCAATAACTTCACTGATGTTTTTGGTATTGTTGACAGTGAAACAGTAAATATTTATCAGTTTGGTGCTTTTGATACTTAAACAAAAAGCCTGAATAATGCAGGAAAGACACACTTAAGTTCTGAGATCTAAGGAGCTTTTAAAGTTGTGGGTTTTTTTGTCCTTGTTCAGGAATTCTGGCCATAGTTTATTCTTGCAGCAGATGATGAACAGCAGAAAGTTAGCAGCTATGGACGTGGTTTGTTTTCTTAAAGCTGCTTGTGTGTGGATACACATGAATGGCATAATAATTTATCTGAGTCAAAAGACAAACCTTTACATGATCTTTGAAGAGGACAAAAAGGAAGGTCATTCTTTCCTTTTCAGCCTTTTTGGTATTTGGATTTGATGTAGGTCCTTCTGTGCAACTCCAAATATTTCTACAGTAAATACAGGACAAAAATAAGCTTATTCAGTAGCTGCACTCAGAACCTTACTGAACTCTTGTTTTGTTTGCTGTACTTGAAGGCTTTGCTGTAGGATTCAATGCACCAGTGTGGTTTATTATGAATACCATAAACAGGAGTGTTGTTTGTACAAATGCAATGTGAAGCTGAGTAACTCACAGTACATTGACATGTCTTCAAGTATGGGTTTCAAGCCATGAAATCATACCAGAGCCAAAAATCTCATTGATATGAGACATGCTGCTAGTAACTTTTTTCAAAACCTGTTTTAAATATTTTCTGTATCTATAAAATTTATTTTTTTCAAAAGTTAGGGATAATTTTCCTAATTTAGAGTAAGAAGAAAATATTTTATGGAAGCCCTTTAGGAAACATGTAATAAATGATCTACTGTGGTGCCTATAATTAAACCTTGAGAAACAGTCTCTTGCTTGTCTGATTCTTCAGTTTTCAATAAATAGTATGGCTAAAGCTTTGTTTACTGTTCTTTCTGGTGGAGGACACTTTTTCAGAAAATACATCAAATTGTTGGAAGTGAAAATTTGGGGGTCACTGGTGTTGGTGAGAAAATGCCTATGGCTAAAATGTATGAATGTTTTATTAGAACCCCTACCAAAAAAAACCTCACAAACTTCTTGTTTCTTCTTATGAAGTAGCTGATGTGAATCCCATCCAACAAATATTCTGATTAAATAAGAAATTTCTGTTGAAATTCCAATACACGGAGTCCCATACAGGTTTATAGATCCTCTGAAAGAGGTACACCTCTGCATTATCTCTTTTCACTACTATTTTAAAGTACAGATACAAAGTCTTTTAAATTCAGAAGCTGTCGAATAAATCAACATATTTTGCTTGCTTAAATACTTTAGAACAAGCTTATGAAAATTAGTTTTTATTTTGGCTAAGCTTGTTTGAGGTTTTTATAATCCCACAGAGCCCTATGGATGAGCCCTGTAGTAAACTTTTGATTTAAAATCTGTTGTTTCCTTTGCAACAGTTTCTCCTGCTATAAAGGCAAGTTTAGAAAAAAAAATTATATTACCCATATAGTAAATGTGTATATTCTTTAAAATTTTGCTTCATGTGGATCTCATCAGCCCAGTATCCAGAAGAGGAGACTCTTTATTTCCTTCTCAGAGAATTCTGAGGGTGAAAGCGTTGGATCTGAGTGAAGAAGACTTGTGTAAGTAAGCAGCAAATCTTGGTTAAACAAGTGTTCAAACTACAAGAAGTGTCACTTTTGCAAGATGAGGCTTAGCAAATAAGGAGAAAGGAAACAGCATCTTTAGCTGGTAACAAAAGAAATAATTTACTGAGTGCTGTCATACTCCCTCGTGAAAACAACAGGAAGGATTTACTAATTTGGCCTGGACTTTGAAGGTGAATTGTGGAACTTGCTTTAAAAAATAGACAACCCATTGAAATCCCATCTGTTTAGAGAATATGTGACTCTTCCCTAGCCTCATAGTTAATTCTGAGAAACCACACTCAAATGCACTCACAGAAACTGATATTTTAGGTCTGACACTTTATATTCTAACACTGAAGCTTTCGAAATTATTTAGGAGCCCAAATTTTTCTTTTCACTTGGTCACATTTACAGTCAAGCAGAGAACATGAAATCTATTTTGAAGCTTGTTACTATTTCTGGTTTGTTCACAGGGAAGTGCAGATTCCTGAGATCTGAAATGCTAGCAGTGAAAAGGGAAGTGGTATGCTGTGTAAACGTTGGTCATTTCAGCCTGTGTGCACAGTTTGAGCTAGAGATTTTTTTACATGGCCTAGGTCAGCCACCAGGACACTGGCTTTTCATGTCTGTGGTGGTATCTTCTGGAGAGAGGGGAAGCATATTGCTTTCGACTGCACCATATTTAAAAAGAAGAACTTTTTCTGCAAAAGGCAGGTTACTAAGGCTGTCATTTGCTTTAATACTTCAAATATTAATTTGGACGACTATGTGCTTTTTCCTGTATGCTCTTCTACGTTATACTATGGTTAGATAACAATGCTTTGGTGTCGAGTTAGTGAGGTCACATTCAGTAACCCAGAGTGATTTTTAGAAGTGTGAAAATATGAAGTATTAAAAATATAACCGACTCCCAAACAAGGCAAAAATAGAGAGAAAAAAATATTTGGTAAGTAGGTTTGATATAATCAAAAGCATCCTCATAGTCATTCCTGAGACAAGTAATATGTCAAAGTAAGTATGCTTTTCAAAATACACCTGCATTTGAAAATTTTAATTCATATTACACTGTTCCTTATTTTTTGTGTGTGTCACTGTTGTGTACAGCTCTGGATATCTTTCAGATGTATAAAACTGCATCATTTAGAACTGTTACACAAAGGAAGGTTACTCACCTCTTAACGGTAAAAGGAAATTACTTTAACAAGATTTTACATCCTTAGGCAAAAACAGAAGAGAGGAGACAGGGATTTATAGGAGAGGAATCTACACATGCCTGTATACCTAAGATTTGTGAACATTTTGATAAGTAATTGAAGGAGTAAATAAGTCAGTGGTTTCTCAATATTGTGTAAATCTTGAGAATGATAGTCTCAAAGACACAATCTTTCCAAATTTTAACTGCCATATTTTCATAAATGTAAATTAAATTGTGACATTAAAATATTAGCAAAATGCCTTCAAGTTTTTTTTTTGTAGTTGTGTTCATTGAAATGATAGAGTGGGTATTGGCCTACTTAACACTTAACTGAAATGTGTGGTGGCTGGACATCCATGGCATGCAATTACAGTGTTTCACATTATTTTCTTCCTTTAGTATCAGTAAAAGCTGGTGCTACCTGTTTTTGAGAGGTAATTATTAAAGGAAGACTTTACAAAGTTCTTATTGGGAACTGAATGGTGCTGTCACCAGAGAAGAGTTTTTATATTTAAGTAAGGAAGTCAGTATTGGTATCTAGACTTTTTTATATGCCTATTTTGTGGGTTCCTTCCTTGAAAAGCAGAACTAAACCCAGTTAATTCATAAGCAAAAGAATCGAACTGAAATCTTTATGATGTGATGAGTGACATCATACTTCTATCAATACATTCATCAACAATAGAAAAGTTTTTAAAACAGATAAAAGGATAATTTTATGCCTGACAGCCTGTTTTTACACAGTGCTTTTACATTGGTATAGCAGGGTTGTATAGACATGTGATTTACTTTTACTGCTATAACTGCACTGTGGTACAACCACATCATTTTTTTATAGGATTAGTAAATCAAGTGTAGCTCATTGTCCTTCTTACCAGTACAGTTACTCCTTTTGAGATGTATTTTCTTGCTTACAGCTGTAGCTGTTTAATTGCTTGCTCAGTAGCAAAGCTGAAGGGCTGCACTCTGGAGAAGTTCCTGCAAAACACTTGCTATTCAAGAAGGATTACTTTGAGGTGTCATTCCTAGTTGCTTCTCATCTGAAGTCATCCACTTCTCTTGAGACATGCTGTGGGGGTACCAATGTATTAGGCATGCTAGGAGGCAATCTGTTGAAACCACTGGCTTTCTTCTAGTAGTGTTGCTGCCTTATACTTCTAAGCTGCATAAATGATGCAATATGGCATTTTACTACTCAAAAATGTATTTCTTTTCCACCTTTTTTCATCCATTGCCTTTTATAATTTTATATTTGATGATATCCTGCTAATTCTAGCATTAATGTTAGGATCATTAGCACGACCTTCTGGCTTTTCTCCTTACTCTCCCTATTTCTAATATTATCTTTTGCAGCTGGTATTTCTGAATCATCTCATATATCAGCTAGTATCACCCTCTTGGTACACAGGCTCATGATCTCGGGCCCTAATTAGTCTACTGCTGTATTTAGAGGCCTTCCCAAACCCTTGCTTCATTTAGCCAAGAGCATTTATATGACCATGTTTCTTTTGTCTTTTCTTCTTGTAGGGCGGGGTGAGCATTGCTTTTTTCACCTGTCACTAGTTATGTCTGAGAAAATTGGTAATAAAACACATAATCTTTCTCTCCTTTCTCAATTTTTCCATTTGTCAGTGGTCCGTTGTGATCTGTGCTTTTGAGATTCTCAATATGACGTTTAGTATCTTCATCTGAACCATTTCCTTCTCTCTAGCATCTCTTACCCTTATCCTTGTGGCAAGGAATCCTTGCCACAGCCCTCTTCTGCACTTCCATTTCTAAAGAGCATACCCCCAACCTCAGCTCTCTGAATCTGTCTTAGCTCCTCTTTTACTGGCCCCATCTAATGTTTAAACTACATTTCAAACTCCCTTTTCCTCTTTCCATAATTTGATGTCTATTTCTCTTTTCCAAACCCAAATATTTAACTCTTTCTGAAGACAAACAGGTTTTTGCTTTCTATTTTACTTGGCATGTCTTCATGATGCCTTTACGTGAAGAATCATGTAATGATTAAAAGTACATTTTTTTTTTGTGTCGATTTGCCTCTTTGCATTTTGTTTTCTCCCTTTTTTTGCTCCTAGCACTTTCAAGTCTTTCCTTTCTTTGCACTCCCGATCACCACCACGAATTTGATTCATTTTTTAAGCTTGTAAAAAAATAAACCCACAAACAAAAAAGCTGCACAGAGAATGAGTTTGCAGCTATTTGTTTACATAGCTAATTGTGTTACAATGTTGCATAAAATAAATCAGTCTGACAGCCAGCTCAGAAAGAAGCTAGTCTCCATTAAGATTTTTTATGTGTATTTATTTTTACTCTGATTTTCCTATTTCAATAGTTTGTTGTGAAATCGGATATTTATGCTCAGTTTGACTTTGTAGCCAGCCTGTATGGCCTGAGGTCATGGAGAAAAGCAGGTGGATCATAAAAAAGGGTGAGTTTAAAGGCAAAGTCCTAGTCCACTGAGATTTCCCTGCAGGAACTTGAGGAGAACTTGTAAGTCAGGTTAAACAGTGCTTTTTACTCAAAATCAATATTCAGAGTCCTCTGAAAGTCCATATCCACATGCAAATTAGCCACAGAAATTTATATGGGAGATAACACCACAGGTTGTCCAAATTCAGGACAATAAAAAATGGCCACCCAGAATTCAGGTCCGCTTCAAAATTAATTGACACAAGGATTTTGTTTTTTTCTGAAAGCTAATGAGACATGATCTATATAAACTGTATGTCATTGCACTGACCAGGGCTCATCTACATGCAGTAAGCAAAGAGATATTTGCCTAAAGACAAGGAAAGGCTGAAATAGCATTTTTGTGTAAAAGCAGTATTTCTGTAGAGTCTAGAAGTTGCAGGAGGAGTCAGATGAGCTTGAAAATTGGCATGGCATTTCAGAAGTTAGCAAGGGACACTTTGTAGTATGAACTTGGGATCTGAGTTCGAGAAAGACTTATTATGTGGAGTTCCCAACAACCACCGTAATATTTTTGAAAAGCTGGCTTGGTGGATATCAATTTTACTACTCTGGGTAAAAGCAGCAAAAAGCCTTACACTCAGCACATGGCACAGACAAACATTACAATTTAAATTCTAGCAGGGACAAACCCTGAATGCCCTGTGAGAGGTGAGGGTGGCCAGACTCGCTGCATGATGTGGTGAATGTCTGCTGAGAAGCAGGAGCAGACGGGGCACACGCTGTAAACAAGCAACACCAAGACAGAAAAGGCAAGGGCAGGCAAACAGAGCTACAAGCTCTCAGCTCCTCTTTTTGAACAACTATAAAGGGCCATCCTAAGCCCCATCA
>NW_008632843.1:22730-54904 GCF_000691845.1 Merops nubicus | reverse complement strand
CCCTATATATCCTATTACCAACCCTTTTTTTTTTTTTTTTTTCAAAAATCAAAAGAAATCCTCTTATGAACTGAAAGAGATTTAAGATTTGATAATTTCTTGCCAATTTGGCAATGTTGTGCTTCACACCCTTGTAGCATGTAGCATTTGGCAGCAGAAACCAGAACTAGATAAAGGTAAAGCTGAAGTAAATGCATAATGAAGCTTATAGGCTTTTATGTCCCAGTCTCACCTGGTCTTTGCTCAGCCCATGTAGAGTTAGGCGCCCTAAATCATAGAGTGCCTTCAAAGTTTTGTCAAAATCTAATTTAATACCATCAATTTGCCTGCTCTAGTTAAGAGGAGAGGATTTGGCAGACTTCATGCTTGGATGGTTAAAAACCACCTTGCAATTTCATCTTGAATATTCATGGTTAAATAGCTTTAGGAAAATAAAATAACTTGATCATTCCCTGACAATACCTACACCATCATCTACAGCCAACCTTGATGCACATGTGCAACTCCAAAGCCATACTGGTCTTTAAATGCCTGCATTCTCAGTGTTGATTTGTTGAGGACTAAGACTGGAATGGCAGATAGCATTCTGAACAATTAGATTATATGAAATTTACATTAATGTAAGCTTCCTAAGGGATTATTTAGAATGGGGATTAGGGAGATTTATGAATTTAAAACTTCCTTTAGATTTCTTCATCCTCTTACCTTCTCTCACAGAGGGAGGAACCCAGTGGCTTGCACTGGTGCAGTCTCATGGGAGGTAGCATGATCATTTTGAACAGCCTTCTTTGCACGGAGCTCTCTTAGTGTTCACCAGCATATTAGTCTGCAACAATTAGGAAGAAATTTTGCAACGCATGCAAAACAGTCCTTATGCTCCAACCAGCAGGAGGTGTAACTCCTGCTCTGCCTCCCAAGTGAGTTGAGCAAGCCTCTTAACAGGATGCTCACTCCTGAGGCAAGTCACATATTTGTGAGATTACATCTTCCAAAAGCAGAAATTCAGGTACTGGTTTGCTTTTCATCAAGCATCCTGCACTCTCCTTCCTGTCTGCTGTTCCAGCACCTCGGAGACTAAAAATTCCTGCCTGCCCAATCTGATCAGTCCCCAGTTCAGAAACTTGGGATAGTCCTGTGCCATCCACCTGCTTGATGTATAGGTTTTGAATAGAGCTCCTGTATTTGGCAGGCATCTTTTTGCTTTTTGTGAGTACCAGATATCTGCATTCTCTAAAAGCATTTCCACCTCTAATGGGAAAAGAACGAGTCATTGACTCAAATGAACTCCACGTTTCTCTCTCCATGTGGAGATATGATTATAAAAATTTATACCATGTGGAGATCTGCCCTTACTGACTTTCAAGGGGGTTGTAGACACAGGCTATGTGTGGATTGACCTCTGCAGACATGACAGAAGACATAAAACTTCACAATTAAGTATTCAGAACCAAAATGGATTAACAGATAAGTTGTAGGCTCACTTTCAGGAAGCCTGTATTTCCTATACAGTCATATCTACAACTCTCGTCACCATGGGTTTCATTACCAGCCATTAGCATTCACCTCTTTTACTCTTGGTGCATCCACCTGCAGCTGGCCAATCCTCACAGAGTTTTAATATTGCTTACCTTGTACACAGAGTACACTGAAGTATAAGAATTGTACCTTCTGACAGTAGATCAATCTTCAGAGAGCAGCACGTGGGCAATGTAACAGCCTGTCAGACCTTGGGACTTCGCAGTTCACGTGACACTTAGTGGACCCACACTTTGACACAGAGGTGTGAATGTGGCGTGGGTGGGTAAACAGAAAAGCAGCCACAGAACTCCAGGGGTATGGGTTCATACACTGCTATTAGCATATGTAACTGGGCTGCTAGCACATATTGAAGTATATTCCATATAGATATATAAAGAAGACTAGGGAAAATGTGGGCCCACTGTTGAATAAGGCAGTGGTCATCCATCTATATCCTGATGACAGAGGATATGGAGAAGGCTGAGTTCCCAAATGCCTTCTTTGCTTCAGTCTATACCACCAAGGCTGACCCTTAGGAATCACAGACCCTGGAGGTAAGAGAGAAAGTCTGGAGAAAGGAAGACTTTCCCTTGGTTGAGGAGGATCAGGTTAAAGATCATTTAGACAAACCAGACACCCACAACCCCATGGGCCCTGACTGGATGCACCCATGAGTGCTGAGGGAGCTGGCTGATATTGCGAAGTCACTCGCCATCATCTTTGAAAGATCATGGAGGATGCAAGAGGTGCCTGAGGACTGGAGGAATGCCAATGTCACTCCAGTCTTCAAAAAGGGTAAGAAGGAGGACCCAGGAAACTGCAGACCAAAGAGCCTCACCTCTATCCCTATAACAGCTCATTCTGAATGTCATCTCTAAGCAAATGAAGGAAAAAAGGTTATAGGGAGTAAGCGCATGGATTCACCATGTATTCTGGGGTGCATTAAGAAGAGTGTAACTGGCAAGTCAAGGGAGTTTCTCTTCCCCCTCTACTCTGCCCTGGTGAGGCCACATGTGGAGTACTTTGTCCAGTTCTGGGTTGTCCAGTTCTGGGCTCCCCAGTGCAAGAGAAACAAGAAATTAGTGGAGAGAGTCCAATGGAGAGCTACAAAGATGATGAATGAACTGGAGATATTTGTCTTGTGAGGAAAGGCTGAGAGACCTGGGCTGTTTAGCCTGGAGAAGAAAAGATTGAGAGGGAATCTTATCAATGCTTATAATTATCTGAAGGGTGGGTGTCAAGAGAACGGGGCCAGACTCTTCAGTGGTGTCCAGCTGACAGGACAAGGGGCAGAGGGCACAAACTGGAACACAGGAAGTTCCATCTGAAGATGAGGAAAAAATTCTTTACTGTGAGGGTGGCAGAGCTCTAGAATGTGCTGCCCGGAGATGTTTTGGAGTCTCTTGTCTGGAGACATTCAAAATAGGAAGTTCCATCTGAAGATGAGGAAAACATTCTTTACTGTGAGGGTGGCAGAGCAGTGGAATGTGCTGCCCAGAGATGTTTTGGAGTCCCTTGTCTGGAGACATTCAAAACCCATCTGCATGCAGTCCTGAGCAATCTCCCTTAGGTGAACTTGCTTTGGCAGGCGGGGTTGGCCTAGGTAATTTCCAGAGGTCCCTTCCAACCCTTATTCTGTGATTTCACTGTCACAGCTCTGCAGACACCAAAAAAAAATATCTAATGAAGTTTTGCCAACTTGCACTGCTGTCACAGATACCAGTCAAAACATGAATCCACCCGAAAATGAGCTACAGCACATCTAACCTGGCTACTTTGAAAGGAGTTCTCCCTATACTAGATTCCAGCAGAGTGAAAAGGATGTAGACAGCTGGTTGTATTTTGGCAAACTCAGTGTTTCTACAGTTTATACAAATTCATGAGGTTTCACTAAATGACATTTTGGTAAGCTCAGCACTTGCACAACTTAATCAACATCTTAAAGTTTCACAAAATGTCATCTGTATTGTAACTAAAATAGTAAGCTATTCTGTATATTCAGACAAAATGAAGGGAATAAACACACAAACTTGCTTTAACCATGTAATAACCCAGCATACTTTCTCATGAGGAATGAAGCATTTTGCCAACTACATGGCCCATGAAGGATATGAGCATTAGCAGTAAACATACAGGCCAGAATTTACCATCCAATTCCAACAAACACAGGAAAGATTGATACGATATGATATGATATGATATATGATATGATATGATATGATATATGATATGATATGATATGATATATGATATGATATTATATGATATGATATGATATGATAAACAACACGAGGGATAAACAAATTTATACCTTCACTCATGATGTGACAAAGGAAGGAGTAAGCCAAGCTAGGAATCCAGTAATGGGGGAAGGGATAAACCAAGTCAACAGCCCAATCCAAATCATATAGAAGTCATTACAATAATTACCAAAGAAAAGTATTGTCACATACATCACTCTCATCCTGTCCTGCTCTCAATCCTGTCCTACCATTGCTGGGAACTCTGATTGCAATGGACAATCAGAGAGCCTTTCCAGTAACAAGAAATCATGCCTACTACATAAACAAGCTTTGCCAATCCTTTACAAGCAGAACCAGCTTTTATATTATTCACTTCAAAAGGTAGGACACCTGGTATTAACTTCCTAATTGGTTTTCACCCAAGGTTGGCCAGGCTTTGAAAGAAAACTAAGACAAAGTTTCCCCCAAATACCCTTCCCCCAAACCACTGCCATCAGAGCCAGCTTTTATACTATTAACTTTAAAGGCAGGACACCTGGTATTAACTTCCTAATTGGTTTTCACCCAAGGTTGGCCAGGCTTTGAAAGAAAACTAAGACAAAGTTTTCTCTTGATACTGGAGAATCCTCTGCCTGGTTGTGGGCATCATCCATATGTCAACTTTGATTTGGGGCTTGGGATTCTTCATGAAGAATCATGAAGAATCACAGCACTTCATGAAGAAAGTCATATTTCAGAGAAAAAGAAACAAAAATACAGTAGCAGAGAAGACATAAGGCAAAATTTTTGTTTTTTTTTTGGTTCAGATAGTCTTGCAGCACTACAGTCAGCTACACTGAACTGAAGTTACATTTAAACACAGGGTGCTGAGAATGGGTGCTTTCTGTTTCTGCCTTAACTCCTCTCAGCATATCCCTCTCTGAGTTGCAACCAGTGGCATTGTGGATGAGTAAACTATCACAAAAAAAAAATTATACATGAAGACCTGGTCAGTGACTAAATCCACCACACTGGGGCAGGGCAATGTTTTCAGAGAAGTGAGAATTGTAGGCAAGATATTACTCACATTGCCTACTGAAAATGAGGGTCTAGGTACGTGATTTTCTAGGTTTCAGCATGGCATCTGTATTATTTCAGATAATAGGCAGAAGTTTACAAATTCCTGAAATAGCATCCTCAGCATTGCAAAGTCTGTAGAAAACTCACAGAGTTAGCAGTCTGTGTGCTTAATATGACCACACCGACAAAGGACAAATTAGCATTTGTGATGGTCAAACCAGTATTAAGAATGCAGTGCCACAGAAAATGCTTTAATTGCATATTTTTTAAAAAAACATGTTTCCAAAATACATTTATGTCCATTTTAAAATAACCACCTATTCTTCATTGCTTCAGTCCTCGTTTCCACTGAAACAGTGAAAGAGTGAGCAAAATGCCTCCAGGAGCATCAACACTTTTCTGTACAGAGCCTGAAGTTAAAAAGGCACAAGCTCAAAATGCAGGCTGAAAGCTATCCAAACAGCCTTAATTTAGCCTCTTGCTTGTATACACCTTATAAATACAATCCCTCCACAAACTATCACACTGTTTTCCTTTAAGATCTGTCTGGTTTTCAGCCAGACGCCATCTCCTCAATTCTACTGGGACTACTTACATACTTAAATATGTGCACAACTTCTGCAGAACTGGACTAAGACAGGATTGGAGTTTGTCTCCATGATTTCAAAGGGTGGCTCAGAATACTGGACTAGAACTAGGAACTTGGGTTAGATCCTTTAAAGATATTTAAATGACCAACTAGGAAAATATACTTTTTCAAAGTATCTAGGAACCCAACCTGCCCCAGCTCAGATATCTGTACTCTTGAAAGTAGTTAGTGCTTGTTTGCTTCTTTAGGTATCTGAGTAGCTTTAAAAAAAACCTCATGTTTAATGTTTCTTTAGAGTCTGGACTCTTTATTAACTATTTGTGAAGTAAAGTTCAGTAATTACAGTGAAAATATGCAAAGGAAAAAGAAGAGAACCTTTTAATTCAATACAGAAAGGGACTCAGATGGGAAGATCAAATGAGAGCTGCCACAGCCTAAAAAAGCATCAAGCAGTATTTAGGCATCATTATTTTAGGACATCAAAGTTTATCTTCAGATACTTAAGGTGTGGCTGGAAAAATCTCACATTACAGTTTGAATGTGTCTGGCGTGGTTTTTTATGGTTGAGTATTTTTATATGGTTGAGTATTAGTGGAGGAATGTGTTTTTCAGATTTTATTCTTGTGAATTGTTCACAACAGAGAAAATACCTTCAGTCAGTCAGCTGAAGCACCCTAGAAATAAAAATAAGAAGGATGTAAAGAATTTAGTTTATTTTCCCTTCAAGTACTTTGTTTCTCTATTCTTCGTTTCACTAAATTCACCGCTGATTACACTAGAGACAGGTTTGTGTTTGTTTTTCAACCCTCTACTTCATCAGTCTCATTTTTTATTCTTTAAGAGAAATGTTTCAATTTCCATAGAGTACTGTGGGATTTTTTTCAATCCAGATCTTAAGCTAACATTGACTTGAAAGTGACAACTAATGAGCAGGCACCTCCATGTAAGACACGCACTACTGACATTTCATCTAAGGGTAATTCAGCGGCCAATGGCTTTTTCTCCCATTTAAGCTGCTGACAGCACATCTGTTAACTGAGCTGGCACATGAAAGCCTGTGGCCACACAAGGTTCTCTGATCCGTGTGCCAGACGCCCAGGCAGCGTTTCTTCCCTGGCTCCCAGGAGCAGTCACAGAGAATTTCCATTCTCTGAAGCATTTTTCCAAATTGCACAGATACTTTTTTAGCATTACAATTTTATTGTCCATCCTCTATCTGCCTGTACTATGCGGTCTGCTCTCCTCCTGTGCCTGCACAGTCATTGCCATACCAAAAGGCTTTATTCCTGATACTGGAGACTGGAGTCAGGTCCTGTTCTGAACGAGCAATTGAGCACACTCACGTCCTGCTGGGAGGTATCTCAGCAAGTTTGTTCCTCATAGCATATTACACACCTCTACTTTTGGTGTCCACTTCTGGCCAGATGTCTTCCCAAACTTCTGATGAGAAGTGGAGGGAGACCCTCTCCTGCCAATAGAATTGTAGTCCCCTGATGAACCACTTGTTCTTTAAATGAGTTTATTTTGGGCTGTTTATACCAAATGTGCTCCTGCAATACAAGTTTGGGATACATTGCAACCTTGAAGAAAATATTTATTTAAATCATTTCAGTCCCTAATTCCAGCTTAGACCCTAGGCATTGTAATATGACATTTACATAATTATTTTCAAAGAATGAGACAAACCTTGAGCTAATAAGTCCCTGTGCTGTTCCACAAAGAAGTGAAAACCTCATTTATTAACACGTAAATATCAGGAAAGTGACCCAAGCCCTTCTACAAACTGATGCATTTTATTTCAGTTTCATTCCATCACTGTCCTGGAAGGTTCCAAATAGTAAAAGTTAATAAATTGTAAATTTCTGTCACAATAGTGATATTTTTAAAATTAATAAAAGTACCTGAAAAATTGATTCTCAGAATGCATTTCACAGACCTTGGCTATTTATCTGAGATGCTCACGGCTTCATGTTTCATGAGGGTGCTCTGCAGAGTCTTGAAACAAAGTGGGGCACAGCCTCCTGGCCCAACTACCAAGTTTTCCATGTTAAAACAGAGACTTTTGGGGCAGAAAAGAGCATGGCCACTCCTGGAGCTTGGGAATGCTCAGAAGTTGCAAAGTTATGACAGCCCTTATATTTATCTGCCAAAGTGAACGTGAAGCTGGTAGCACTGAGACAAGTGCTGGTGCTGCTAAAAAACAAAACAAAACAAAACACACACACAAAAAAAAACACACACACACAAAAAAACCAAACAAAAAAAAAACAAAAAAACAAAAAAAAAAAAAAACAAAACAAAACAAAAAAAACCAAAAAAAACCCAAAACCAAACCCTGAAGCTGTACTTTGGGGTGTTCATCCTACCTTTATCCAGCCTGAATTGAGATAAAGACAGACCTCATGGAGTTTCACCTAGAATTCAATGGTAGAAATCTTGGAAGAACATGAGTGAAGGATTTCATGGGCAAACCCCACACTAGGCTAGATAGAGGCAGTGCTTGGGACTACCTCCATCATGTAATAACACTGTGGCTGAATAACAAGATAACTTTGCTGACTAGACATCATCCTTTAGAAAGTGCAGTCTTGCTGTGGATTTTGCCCAAAGTCAAGTCAAACCCCTAGAAGGATGCATATTTTAAAACAGTCAGTACTACATCAGAATACAGGTGTCATCAGTTTTAGGATTTCACACAAACTACAAACAACTTTGGATGGTTCTGGCATGTGCAAAATTTATAAACCATGTACCACTTTCCAAAAAAAAAAAAAGAGTAGAAACAAAGCACCCAGCTATACTTCAGTGTAAGTCGGCCAGCACCCTAGGTGTACCCTGCAGCATCTTTCATTTTAGAGGAGTTTTTTGATGTTAGAAGTCTCTTTGAATTATTTTTTCAGTTTGTTAAAGGAAACATAGATAGAAGCATCTGGATATTTTCAAATATAATTTTGTATTCTCTTTCAGTTTCTACTGAAGTCTCCAAAATATAGCCATAATTTCACGGCTTGTGTTCTGTGTAAAGAAGAAAATAAAGGAAAAGACAATAAAAGAAAGCAGAAATTTATAAGCCCAATTAAGCAAAGAGGTACTCAAAACTGGCAGGCACCTGGTTTTATGCTTTCATTGTCATTCTCATCCTAGTTATGTTTTTTTTTTATGATACCTAGTTAAGGACAATATCTCATTGTCCTAAGCATTGTTCTAATTTATACTGGTGGCATTGGTTTCAAAAAGGTATAAATTTTTTTCTCAAGCACCTCTGCAGCTGAAATAATTTGTAACTTGTCTTTTCACATATAACCCAGAATTGAGAGAGTTTACTGTAGAGAGAGCTTACTGTAGAGAGAGCTTTATCTTCTGCAGCTAACCCAGGCAAAACTTGCTCTGAAACCAGTCAACCATGGATGCAGCTCCAGATCCACATGATGTTTCTACACAAAGATGCTGTGGATTTTAGCCTTTATTCTGCAACTCTTACTTACCTTGGCAGCCCACAGAAGCACCACTGCAGTCAGTGCTTGATCTGGCTTGAGATCCCTGTGGGCTTTGCACACCCTCCTTTGCATTGGGAATTTTTTTTTTCTTTTTTAATGTTGCAATGAATTGCAATGCAGTGCAATTTCCATTTCTTTCAGTGATTTGTGGGAAAATTTTATCTGTCCTTTCCCAACCTATGTCAGAGGCAGAATTAAATCATTAAGGGACTAGAAGAACTCGACTGGTGCTAACCCCTGTAGTGCAGGCAGATTAGCTGCTGACATCTGCAGCAGACAAGCTGCACTAGGAGGAGTTTGTAATATAAGCCCTATAACTAACCAGCAGCTTGCTCCATCACTCTCAAAAGTTCATCTGTTATTGTTGTAGTTTTCATAGGAAAAAGGAACAAGAAGAGCATGACTCAAGTGGCTGCAGTGTTACAAAACCTATTTGTTTTTCTGAAAAATGTGACACTGATGACATCCTGCAATCTCAGTGATGCAAACCATTCTCTGTTAAGGAAGAACATTAGCAAACAGCCTACCTAGGTGTTCAGAAATGCCCTTTATAACATAAAAATAACTGAAAGACTGTGCAAATGTTTCCTGCTTAACGTGTACTAAGAACACCCAGGAAACCTAGTTGTCTAACCTGTAAAAAGACATTGCTTATTGCTAAGGTGCACTGTGGATCTTACTAAATACACCAAGGCCTATGAAACTATCAGATACAAGCTGCTCCTCTTACAAAAATCATCTGTGACTGATGCCACCTGAGTTTCCAAATGCACAAGTTTGTTCTGCAGGAAGGTTGTCACTATAGGTTTTGTGTCCTGTATTTTTACTGTGAAGAGAGAAGCATGCAGCTGAAGATGACAACTGAGGCAAAGGTACTAACGTTGCCTCCCAGGCAGGCAAAAGGGAGCCTGCTGGGACTGCTTCGGGGGAGCATGACTGTGGCAGGGGTGAGAATGTACCGAGGTAACTGCTCTTCCATGATGGCCTAATTTGTCAGCATTCTTCTTTCTCTACAAGTTTTGGGATTTTATTTTTAATTAAAATAGTCAAATGCACGCCAAGCTGCCTTTGTGTCAGTCTAAAGTCTTGATTAAAATGTAATGTGGCACAAAGTCATATGTCCTGAACTTTAATTTGCCTTAGAAATCATTAAATGTGTACACACCAGTGGGTGGCTATCTTGCTGTCAAGGAGCAGTGATATGTTTTTGCTTAACGTGTCAAAAATAATTGATGGGAAACCGAGGGGGAAATGCTACAACCAAGACTGGAAGTAAAAAGAAGAAAGGATATAGACTTGTATATTGGAGATATGAGATAAAAATGCAGCAAAGATAAAAACCAAAACCAAGTTCTTTCCTTTTTTTCTTCCTAGTTTTTCTGTCTAGGTTTATGTTTGAGTAGGGGATGAGTGAGCTAGGCAAAGTCTACAGAATGGGGCAAAATAGCCAAATATGCAGGACAGGATAAATGAGGAGAGCACATTTGCAGACCATGTGATATTAGAAAGACTGGCAAACTCAGGAAGGAGATGGGGAAGAAATGAAAAAGAGGATAGCACATCCTTTATACATTAAAGCAATAAAAATACTGTTAACAATTATGACTTTGCTTACTGTTGACTAAAGTTAAAGAAAAGCTGATACTGGAAAATAGTAACAGCTTTAGGACCTGAGCTATGTTCATGAAAACACAGACAGTTTTTGCCCGTGCTGGCCCGATGGCTGATTATTGGTTTTCCTATTGCCAGACTAGACAAAGCCACAGCACCTCTGAGCACATAGGACATGCCTGGATAGCTTCAATTTCTGAGCTTTTATAAACAAGAGTATCTATATCAGTTAGACACTATTACTAATGTATAGAATATTTGTCATTTTTTACCAGGAAAATCTGAAAAGGATTTACAGGTCTTACTGCTGACACTTGGATCTGGTCAATGTTATCATGTATGGCTATGATATATTAAAGAATATCTCCTAGAAATATTTAATTGGTCAGCAGTTTCATAACTCAGAGCTCTTCTTGATCTTATTGTAGCTGCAATGTTGTAAATTTGCTTTGCTTTTCCTCCACTGTTTTATGAAGTGCATAAATGTACACTGCCAATACTAAGCAACTTGCTCAGATTTTAGTTAGCTAAGTCATTCAAGTGTTTTGAATCTGTTAACAAGCTGGTCATTAAATGAATCACTGACCTATTTCTCAGCTACTCAAGCTAAGAAACTATAACTGATGACCTATAAAAGCATCAGTGTGTTAAGAAAAATTATTAGCTGGAGTAGCACAGCAACAATTGTTCACTTGATCAGCTCCCACCAATCTGAACAAAAAGATTCACCAATGCCAGCTTCACCTAATTCATCAGAAATCAGGTTTTGACACAGATGAATGTCTAGGAGAATTACTACGAAACTGCTATACAGGCAGAATACATATCTTCTTCCTTGGTTTAATACTGGAAAGTTTTATGCAAGTATTTAAAATGCTTCTAATCTGGGGTGCTCCAGAGGAAAATCTGGGGTGCAGACTCTCCTGGACTCAAGAGGAGTCAATTTTAGACCTTGCACTTATTTGTGCAGTGGAACAATCACCTTCCTTGTTTGGGGACAGGTACGGCTTAGATCCAGGTCCAAATTCTGAGCCCTGTCCAGGCCCACCCCATATATCAAAAGGACTGAATATGGTGGGTTTAATGTCTGTTGCTGTTATCCAGTGACAGGCAATATATGGAAGCCCCTGGTCAATCCTCTTGTGTTTTTGAGTGAGTAGGCAGTGTTGGGGTGATGGGGACAGAGAACGGGGGAGGGGGGCAAGGCAGGACCACAGCCATGGTCCATGCTCAGCACATCCAGCCAGAGAATGTTGGGGTTTAGCAAAAATCAAGAGGAGGGAGGAAGGCAGGAAGGATTTACCTGCCTCTTTGCCACCTCCATCAGCCATGGCACTGTGTCCTGGTGAGGCTTAAGACCTTCTGTCCCCTGTCATCTACAGCCGTTGTCACACTAGTGTCTAAGTGCTTTCCAGCTAAGCCACCTGCTCCGAACAAAAAATAATGTGGTTTTCTGCATTTTCCTCTTCCCTGCCTCAAACCAGTCCAAAACACTCAGTTACAGGCTGCCAAGTGAACTAGCCATTTTTCCATTTGCTGGAGACAGCCCTGCTTGGGGGTTGCCTTTTGGGGTTGTAAATGCACACGTAGCATCCTGCTATACTGCGGGGAGAATTACAGCTTGAAAGCCAAGGCGGGGAGGGGCGGTACTGTTGAAATGTGCTTGCTCAACTCCCCTGAAGAACAACCTAAAGCCTTTCAGCTTACACATATAAATGAAATTTTGTGGTTGATTTGCATTTGTATGATGTTTGTCCCCAAGACACTGCATGCAGATGAAGATGGACGGTAGTAATGTTAGGAGTTAAAAAAGCAGAGTAGGAAGTCACACCTCACCTACAGCAGAGGTGCTTCAGCTGAGTTAGTGCTTGAAGAGCAACCTTTTTTTTTTTCTTTCTTTTGCAATCATTGCTTGCATGACAGGCCCAGACGGAATTACATCACTTCCTAAAACCCATCAAAGAGAGTCCATCTCCTGAAGAAATGCAGCTCAGATGCTCTCCAGCAGGAAACAGGAAATGTAAATGTTTGGGTGAAGCAGGAGCCCGCCGAAGCGCCCCTCGGGTGGGAGGGCTGCCAGGGTAACATGCGAAAGCAAAACCTCATCCTGCTGCTTTCTGCCCTGTTGCTGGCTGGAGAATCCGCCGGGAACGGTAAGTAAGAAAGTGTCTTTTGCTTTCCAAGGTGGGACCACGTTCCTTGCCTGCAGCAACGGGACCGAGTCGAGTCGGAGGGCAACACCCTCCAAACTGAGTGCTAGGAGAAGATCTGCGGGGACTTGCTCTCTGATTCTTTTAGCTGTGTTTACCCTCTCTGTTTTCAGCTGCCTGACTTTTTCAGTGCTCTGACTTTTTTTCCTTAGACCTAACTTCAAACAGCTGCAACCAAATCCTACAATTCCTACATTTCTTAAATTACAGGTATGTAGGGAACCAGAGTTTCCATGCTGGTCTGCCAGGCATTTTGGTTCTAATTTTAATTATTTCATGTAGTTTTTTAATCCCACACCTGTACTATCAGCATTCCACAGAAAAGTTAAAAGTCGGAGCACCAGTTCCATTCAAAAGCTGACTGCTGATTTCCATAGTCCTGGTGCACTGAAACTGGTTTAACAAAAGAACAGCCGGTTCTGGAGACAAATACTTTGAATTCTCGGCTGCAAAAGAAAGTGATCAACACTGTGGATTTAGGTCTTGACCTCCTGAAGGGAAGAACCATGAGCGGAAAAGCTGCTTCCGACAAAATGCTGAAGAGTTGGGGTGTTGTTGCAGAGGCTCTTACCTATCTGTGGTGGGTCTTCTATCCCACTGGCATTTTAGCAGGTCGTGACTGTGAAAGACAGGCAGCTCTTTCAATAAAACCTTTCCAGGCGGTGCTTATAGAAGGCATATGGCTTTCAGTGTCAAACAAATCACTGCTGAAAGTGCCTCAGTGTGGATTAGATGTGTTTGCTGCCTCTGTGCTGCTGCAGCATGTGGGAGCTCTCCAGAAAGCAGGGAGAGAGGACAGTCACTCTCAGCTATTGCTGGACTTTCTCTGTTAAGGTTTGAAATTACATTGATAAGATAGGTGGTTTGGTATGGGTATTTTTTTCCCTGAAAATCAGTACCATAAGCATGGTGTAAAGCTGGGCTGCTGGCTCTCAGCGTGCTGCTGAGCTGCTTGCAGTTAGCAGTCTTGCTTAGCTGTAGGAGTGAGCTAAGCAAGGAAAAAATAACAGTTTGGTCTTGTCAGTGTTACTACAGCCTTTCTATGTTACAGACATGCTAGGAGAATATGCTGCAAGCATAGAACATAGCTCAGAATTAAAATGGTCAAAGGAAAAAATTCTGCCATAGGCAGAGCAAACCAGAGGTCCCAGGTGAACAGAGGAGCACAATGCAAGCAATGCAGAATGATCAAGCTCCAGATTCCCTGGCTTATTTGCAGTGTACCAACTGCTAGGGAAGGGGAGGAGGACATCCATCCAGAGAAGAGCAGGGACCCTGTTTCCCCATACGATAGGAGGCTTTTGCTTTTGCAGTTAGACCCAAAATGTACCTGGGACTTACTCTTGACTGCAAGGGTGAGAGCGAGGAAGTTTTGAACTTGGGTCTTGGGGGGAAAATTGGAGGGAGAAGAGTTGATAAGAGCTCCTCCACTGAGGGCAGCCTCCTGGGGGGATCCTTTTCTCTCACTCCTCCTTGTTCATAGATCAACAGGGCAAGATCTTTGAAGGAGCTTTTACTCTTTCACCTGCAGTCCCAGATACAATCCCCACCTTTAAAGTGGTCTGCTGGAGAAAGGAGGCAGAAACTCTAGGGGATCTCCCAGGTCTCACCTCTATTGTCTGGAAAACATTTACAAAATAGGCAGTAGGAGTATGATTAAATCTTGCAGAACAGACAGATTGAAACCTTTATAAGTCCTGTTCCCATATCATGCTGGAGCCTTGCAAAACCCCAGCCTTGCCATTTGGATTATGATTTACTTTAAGCCAATAGCTCTAAGAGCGTGCCTGAGGTCTCAGCTCTGGGTGCTGGCCCTCTCCTGGATCCATGCCAAGGGGTCATCAGAATTTGTACCAGTCTCTTTCCCCTTGCCCATCCCCGTGTGTTACACAGGCAGAAAGCTCTGCCGGTCACCTGCTAACGTGGCCCTTCCTCTCTGGGTGATGGTGCTCGGTGTTCAGCATCACAGCAGCCCTAAAGACCTACACAGGTGTATTCTGACTCTAAGAACAAGTGTCCCTATAGCTTGCAGGAAAAGGCTCTGACCCTACAGGTATTTTCCAGGGTAGGCCAACTCCCTCCATGTGCGGTGAAAAATGCAGGAAATTGCCATGCAAATGGTTTGATGCAAGGAGCACGAAAACATGTGAGGGAGAGAAGCAGTAAAGTGTGTATCATCCTTAAACGCAAGAGAGCTGGGGTGGTTGCAGGTAGGGCTTATTTTGGCTTTGTCTCTGCACTAATGTTATGAGCTGTCATTGAAAGAAACATTGCAATCAAGATCCAGACACTCAGCAACTTGTACTGTGAGCACTGGCAACAACTCTTTCTTTGGCAGAGAAGGGCCTTTCAGATCAAGTCCCACACAAAGATGAGGTCTCTAAGGGAGTGATATTTTTGACCTGTTCTCCCCTAGAATAATGAACTTGAGAATGGGTTCGAACCCCTCAGAGTCACCTGTTAGAATTTTCTAGAAAAGCAACAGTAGAAGAAAGGATCTGCTACAATCTCCCTTTCCAAAATGCAGCACCCTAAGAAGCAGATGAAAACCCCTTTCTACTGAACGCATCAATTCCTTTTACGTATTTACTCCTATTCCTCCCTTTTATCCACACACACAAACTTCCCGTGTTTTATTCAAGTGCTTCAAGGACATTTCAGAAGATGTCCTTTACATCAGCAAGATTGTATACTAAATTTCAGTCAGTGACCCCAGTCTGTTTCCCTTCAAGAGATTTTATGATAGCTAGAGAGCCTCTGGAGCTTTTGAGTCTTCAATTTAAGGGTCCTTCTGAGAGCAAGGAGCACCCAGAGATTTGCATTACAGTGAGGTTGCACGGGTATCACTGATGCAGTGCTAGGAGGCCACACGATTAAGCAGATGCAACTAAATGCATAAATCTGTCTGGAAAACCTTTAATACTAGGGGTGAGAAAGGAGACTAGAGGTTCAGAGTTTGACTCTAATATGCATGACTGAATTTGTAAACCAGCAGTTAACGCTGCACTTCAGCTGATTAGAAGTACAGTGAGGAGAAAGCAGTCTCCTTCTATAAATGAACTTAAAGTTGTTTCCTCTTTCAGGTTATGCCTAGATAACACTTTCTAAGCACCCCATTTTAATAGGATCTTGTCTACAGATTAGCCATCCTGAAATATTTGTGCTCCCTCATCAGAAGGGCGTATGCACCCAGCAGCTAGCCTGCAGGCTTTTAAGGATTCCTCTTCTAGCCAGACTGACAGGCAGGACTTGCTGCAACAGGCAGTTGGGCAAGCCCTGGCCATGGCAAGGAACGTCCCTTCTTACAATGTGAAAGGCAGGGAGAGGAAAAAGAACAGGGGTGAGTCAAGGCAGGACTTGCTGCAACAGGCAGTTGGGCAAGCCCTGGCCATGGCAAGGAACGTCCCTTCTTACAGCAATGTGAAATGCAGGGAGAGGAAAAAGAACAGGAGTGAGTCAAGCAATAGGAGAGGATCATACGGCCCATGTGGAGTGGTGTGACTATGCCACCAGAAGGAATGTGTGTATGGAGCAGAGTGATATAGGATGTGGTAACTTTATGCCAGCCTACACAGTTCTAGAGCCTTTTCTTGTTTTGTAACCCTCTCATGAACCTTCCTTTCATTGCATTTTTATAGCTTACAGGAAAGTCCAGAAAACCAAAACTTCCTTTCAAACGAATAAGCTTGACTATGCCATTAACTTAGCTCTTGCTTTTCTTCTCTAAGGAGGAACTATAGTGTAATTTCAAAAATTACACTCAGAGACCTCAGTCCTCAAGTCTGGTGAGAAGGCAGCAGGGGGACTGATGATTTGACAGGAGAACTGAGTGTGCTGACTGCTGGCTATTTTCCTTTGCTTTGTAACCAACTAGAATCAGAAACCTGTTTGCCTACTTACATCAAGAAGCTCGTATCACCACCTCTGAGTGCTTCAGCACAAACCTCAGAGGAAGAAGTGCTGCAACAACAGAAATGTTGTTTATCTGTTCCACATGCAGTTGCTTGGACTCCAATCTGTAAAGCCTCTTGGTATATTCAACTCCTTCTGTCTCCCTTGAAAGGCAGGCTTGGGAGCACCTCCAAAACTCATACAAAGTTCATCAGTAATCCAAGCATATTTTAAAAGTAGAAAATATTGAATAATAGCATGGTATCTGCATAGAGGGACATAGATTTTTTTAAATTTGTAAGAAGTGTAATGGAACCCTTTCTGAGCTGTTGCTAGTGCTTGCTCAGGCATTTAGCCCCATGAGGACTAGATGCCCTAACACCTCAGTGCTGTAAACCTTAGGACTTTTTACCTTCTGGCTCCAGCTTCTTATCTTCCAGTTCCAGTTGTGCCCAGTTCCCCATCAGTTTGGGATGCACCTGCATGCTAGCCCCTCTCCCTTCTGCTCTTCAAAGCAGGCAAAGTGGCAGTATGTGCTGGGCTGAAGCTGTGGTGTGCACCAATCTGATTCCTTCAACATGGGGAGAAGTCACCAGCACTTATGCCCCAGACGGTCCAGAGAAAACTGAAGCTGATGGTGTTGTTGTGTGAGCACTCGCTCCTTGCCCAAGATGTGCAGAGGGCTGAGTGTGGATGTCATGCTGGGCCAACAGCATGGGACTGAGCTCAGCAAAAGAAAGGACACAAGCTTTGCAATGTCAAGGAGATATCTACATGGTAGATGTGACTTCCTCCTTGTTCCACTCCATTGGCCTTGGTTTTCTCTCCTGAATGTAATGTTGTTATGTTGTGGTTTACATTATGTTATGGTCAGACTCCCTTTTGAAAGGAGCTAGTAGATCTCTGCAAGATGAACCCAAGCATAGCTGATGAGACAGGTGTGTGAATGACCACCATAAATCTGGCTTCTTCCAGGCATGGAGACAACATTTGAATAGTATCTCACGAAAACCCTGACTTTCAGATGCTCTCCTGCCGTGCTCCAATCCTTGCAATGTCCAACTTTCATTTACCCTACAGAACAGCCACTGAGGCCAGCTGCAACAAAATCTGCTTGCTAGCCTGAGCACTTTAAACTGTGATAACTGCCTTTGGGCCAACCACATGGTCTCATGTGGCCAGGGCAGCTGCCTGTGGCAAGCGTTGTGCCTGCATCAGGAGGCCTGAGTCTGTCCCTCCCCAACAGGGGAAGTGCAAGGCACCAAGCCCACACAGGTGCAGGTTGTGATTTTCCTACCACATGAAAAATGTGATGTGTAAGTGGCCTGGGAGCAAGAGCAGCCCTTATAGGACCGGTAGGGTGTCCCCTGGGACCTCAGAGCACTGGTCCTCAGAGGTGATAGGCAGCTGGAAAGCTGGAGGGAGATGTGTTGAAGCAGAAGGTGAAATACAGGAAGTAAGAGCAATATCCTTGCAAGAACATTGTGCAAGTGGCTGCTCTTCTGCTGGAAGATGTATTTAATTCACTCGGAGAAAAGAGCTCTGTAAGATGAAATGATGTTCACAGAAGAGATACTGGTTTGTCCCTGGAATTATGCAAAGTGAACAAAACTACGTCACAGCAAGGTCACTCCCTGTGACTTGCCATTGTCTTTGCCTAGACACTAGAAAAGGTAATTCTATTTCACACAGAGACAAATTATTTGAAATTCACCTCATAGCTCCAAAAAAGGCAAGTAAAAGCTACCAGAGACACTGCAAAAGCGTCTAGGAAATCAGGTGCAGCAAAGGCTGCAGCTGAAAGTTTAGTACTGCAGTTAGCGAGGTGTGACTGTTTCCTTTTACCTTAAAGTCACATCATGCTTTAGACATTTGAAAAATCCATTTGAGCTCTAAGAGTAAATGAAAAATAAACTATTTTCCCCCACACTTTTGCATTACAAATAGTACAGATTAGTACTATTTTAAGCAATGGGCTTGTCCTTGTCAGCATATCCAATGTGGCAGACAGTGGGTTTCAAGGGCAATGGCTAGAGGAAGAAAATGAAGCAAGGTCATCTAAGTAGTTCCGTGAGGCTGCGGTGGTCCGTTGGCCCCACAAGCAGCACAGTCCATCACACCAGAGTCTGTGGTGAACATCTCTAGGGATACCTCGCTGCTCTGTGCAACAACTGCAGGCACTGGGAACCATAGGAAAGAAACCTCTTACCTTGGGAAAGAAACGTCAGGCAGCCAAACTAATAGGAGAGGGGAGCTCTCCCTCCTGGCCTCTGCAATGGATTTAAGGACAGACAGCAGATCATGGGAAGGGGTGGAGGAGCACATGTGTAAGGGGGTCATTAGCTGCAAGGGAGGCAGAGAACGTGTTTTGCTCTTCATTGAAATACTAAACAGAGAAGGAAGTGACAGACTACTGATACGAAGTGCTTTGCTACTGAAGAGCTAACATTTTCATTGTCATATTGTGGTGAAAGAGTTTGGTGATCTTTGCAGTGTTAGATACTATTTTCAAGTATTAGATATTATTTATTAAGTATTAAAATTGTCTCCTAATTTTTTTTTTTTTAAAGGATGAAACAATCAGGTGCCTGAATGATAAGCATGGCATAAAACTCTAGATAAATCACATCTATCACATGAAAATAATTTTATTTATTTGAAATATACTTTGGTGGAATACAGTCTTATAAGATACTTATCTCCTCTTTGATACAAAACTGACAGGAGAGGAGATGTTGCCAAGTGGATTAAGCAAGAGATAGCGCTCTAATCCCAGTTTTCCTCTCTCACTTGGCGTCCCTGGGAAGGACAGCATCCCTGTCCTTCTGATTTCTCATTTGTAAAATGGAGATGATAACTGCTCATCTCTCAGGGCCATTATGAAGATTAATGTGTTTACAAAAGCATTTAAAATGCTAAGTACTTTCGGTTCCAGTCCTGTGAGATTGGAAATGCCAGCACTGAGGTGCTGAAAACCTTAAGCTCTTGCTAACTCTAGTGGAAACTATGGCTGCCTAGCACTTTACAAGAGCGGGGAGAAACGTGTCATTGCAAAAGTCATGAAATCCATTTCTGCTTTACTGCATAAAAGGAGAGCTGCACCATGCCAGCATTGTATCACAAAGGGCAGATAACTGAAAAAAAATCTTCATCTAATTTCATTCTAAGAAAATTATTGAAGGCTTTCCGTTTAGAAACATGTTAGTGTAAGCTATCTAAGGATTGATTCCTGCACCTTTGGCTACAACAACACTTTTGGGATCAGCATAGAAAACAGTACCAGCTCAGAATTCGCTGTGCTTCTGTTAAGCTTTAAACTCAGTGACAGTCAAATTAGACCCCTAATTAGCTGAAAAAAAAGGGCTTGTTTCACTATTACAAACACAGCAGACATTAGCCACTTTTGTTGCAAAATGAGTGATTATTGAAACCAAGACCCAAATCAAGGTTCAAAACCCCTAGTCTTAGCATTTGTGATGAATAACCAGCACTGAAGAATAACCAGCACTGACTCTTCACCATATGCTCCTCCAGCCACCCTGTAGGATCAGACAGAGGAGCTGTTAACTGCATCTGAAAACAGTAAAGTCCTTGTGTTACTGCTGCTTCTTCTAGTCCATGCAGAAGTGAAAGTCAGCAGCTTCTGCAGGCTTCAGACTTTGTTTCACCAGTTCTGTTTTTCACAGTGAAGCAAGTTTAACAAATTTGAGAAAGGCACAGAAACAGGGAGATGAGTGAGCTTGAGAAACTGGTGAACCAGGGACATGATTTCCCCAAAAGGAGTACTAATTCCTTGAGTGAGGGGAGGGGTAAAAGAAGTTGCTGCCACATAAGCCGAGACTGAGGATGGTTCACGAAGAAGTAGAAGACTTTTACATGAGAGCAAAACCAGATGCCAACCTGCAGGAAAAGAAGTCTGTGCAAGACACCTGCATGCAGACAGGCCACACATGCTGATGTGTCCTCGTAAAAGCCAGCTGAAGAACGTGGTAATGTTTAATGGCAAACTGGTGATCTGATTTTACATCTGATGCCCAAGGCTTCAAACCTGTGTGTATGTGGCATATGTTGAGTTTTTCTTTAAGATGTCTAATGAAAAATAAATATTAAAGCTGTATGCTTTGCCTCTTTGATATCACCAGTAAAACCCATAAAATGCTAAGTTCTTCTCATATATTTGTCAGGCTCTGAAAATTATGGATCAGGAGATGGATCGCCGATATTACCCACCATTACAGTAACGCCTCCTCCTGCTACATATTCTTCAACCACAGAGGAACATGAGCCAGTACTTGTCACTGCAAGCGTTACTGAAAGCAGCCTTGAGACAAAAAATACTCCAAGTATTGAACTGAATGGTGAGAACAATCGAGACAGCCTAGAGGCAGCAGAACAATCTATCTTGATATACATTGTCCCTGCTGTGCTGCTGGTCCTGCTGATTTTGCTGATCATATTTTTCGTAATACATCATAAAAGGAAGAAGTCTAAGCAAGGTAAAGTTGTTTTCTTGCACATCAAAAGGCTATTTTTAGATATGCTCGATATTAACAAAGTGTTACTTGGAAGCCTGGGATGCCATATTTAGGATATACTTCTCTGGTTGCAGTTGCACGTTTGACAGACAAGAAAGGGATCCACCCCCAGCCAATGGTATCTGGGCTCGCACTTCTCCTTGGGCAGGAGCTAGTTCTGCTCCTTGGCACCTCCTCCTCACACTGCATGCTCACAGGAGCCCCAGCACCAAGCTCCAGCTCCTGGCAATGTTGGGAAAAGCCTACGGAAGTAACTGTGTGGCTCCAAATGCTTATTCTGTCTTTGTGCTTAAAAACCTCATGCAAGTTAAATGTAATGCTTCTATTACCTGTACTGCCCACAAGGTAAAGCTGCTTGGACCTTCAACAAAATAAGAACAAGCAAAACCTCTTTAAGGAACACTTTTAAGGGATCCTTTAGGGTGGTGGTAGCTATGAAGTTACAGTAAGTGAGTTAGGAATCTTGTGGTCAGAGTGCTTGTCCTGCAATAGGGAAAGCAGCACTTCAGGACCTGTTGGCAAAGAAATTGGTAACTTGGAGAGTCAAGCCACAGAAAACAAATGAAGGGTTCATATTAAAATTGGGCAGTTGGTAAGTGAAGCCCTGAAATGGTAATATCGGTGTCTACACAACAAGAGTGCAGCTGTAAGACAGTGACATATGTTCAACATTGATTTTAAGTCCACTTTTCAGGCTGCACCTGTCTTTATCACCAGGTCATGTGGCACCCTGCAGAAGCACAATCCTGGCATCTCTTGCCCTATGTCTATTGCTTGGAGCTTGGCTCTTTGGCATCCTCAAGGTGGGGGCAGATGCTTCTGTGGCCATGGGGTGTCTCTGCAGTACAGGAATGTGGTGGAACAAGTGGGAGATGTCTGTGCCCATTGGCAACAATTAATTTTAAAAAAGCCTGCTTAAGACAGTATACAATGTGAATCCTATATGTAGTTCTGCATTCTTTTCTGAGAGGTAAGGCTTTTCGGTCACTTGATTCCTGGTGAATTTATTCATCTGAATAATGGCTGTTACTTTTCCCCCCCCCATTTTTACTCTGTCTTAAGGTCATAACTGTCTTTAGATCCCTTTTGACACGTGGCTAGTTCAGCCTCATTTGCCTGAGATGTAATCTGCCATGGAAGACCATCCCCCTCTTCTCTCCATGAGCAGCTCCCAGAGTCTCCAGGCAGAGCCAGATTCCTTGCTTGTAGTCTGCAGCAAAATGTCCTGATGCTTCCAGTAAACAATTTATTTTTTTTTTTCAGCAGTGGTTCCTTTTCAGAATACCATTGCTCTCACAATCTGTTTTGCTGAGGGAAGGGGGCATCTGCCATGTCCACCACAGCACTAACAGTCAAGTTTCCTCCCAGTATGGCCAAGCTAATAACAAGCTGCTTTCTGTGGCTTCAGGATTAAAAAGAATGAGTTCCTCTGAAAAGTACCAACAGGATGAAATGTTTTGTCTTTCATCTGCAAGCTAACTACTACACCTTATGAAAATACGTCCTGTTTTACATGACCCTAATAGAAGGCTTGCTTGCAGTCTGGACCCTGTATATACAAAGAGCAGAACCATGAACACCAACTTTTTTTCTTTTCAGATGAGCTGGGAAGTGAAAATGTGAAAAGGTAAAGTTTATGAACATAACTTTTTTTATTCTTTTACTCTGATGGGATGATACGATTTTTGGCTCCTTCACCATTTTAATCTAACCATATACTAAACACCATTACTTATTGCCATCAGTTGCTCCAGTTAACTATCTCTTGGTGTAGCTAAAGTGTGACTTCAGTATTTGAAGGTGTAAGACTTGAGCAGAACAGGAGTTACAGTGGTTGAGTGCTGCCACACAGACACCCATGACCCACAGACGCCCCTATGCCTGCTCTAGGCAACCCTGGCTCTGTCCAAGACATACAAGGTGCCCTGTGAGCAAAAGGGATCAGTTCCCAGGCTCATCACAGGTTTTTACTATTCAGAACAAGCTCTGTGTCTTGCTCCCTTGTTTTTCAAGTTTGTCTTCTCACTCTGAGATGAGGCAGAAAGGCTTACCCAGCTGCTGTGGGAGCAATGCCTTAGCTGCTTGGAAGACAAGAAGAAAGCTACATCACTCTGATAAGAGTGATAATTTTTATGATTAGCTTTTACTGAGCTCCATCTCACTAATCAATGCTGGAAATTATTAAACTGGCTTCACAGGGAATAAAAGGTGTTTTTGCAATAAGTTTATTTTTCCACTGTGTGACTCCAGGAATGATCAGCAAAAGGAAGCTAAACAGAGGCATTTAAATAAATAACCTTTCCTTTTGCACTCATTGCCAATGTCAGTCACAGCTAAGATGAAACTTTAGGCCCTCTGCTTTTATCACTGGAGCAATGGGACTTTTGCCATATGTTCCAGCAGGGCAGAGCTAAACTACTTCATTTTTCAGATCTCTATTTAAAGCAGCAACAGTTCTCAAACAGCTGCTGTGGTCCTGTGCTCTGGCATTCCCCAGACTGCACTGTCTGAGTCTCTCTGCATGTGATGTCCCAGCCAGCCCTATCTCTACCCCAGACTGGCATCTCGCTGCCACTCCTTTGCATCTGTTTGTGGCCATTTCGTTCATACCCACTGGGCTGACATCTCAGATCTCTAGGCTAGAATGGCTTTCTGGAGGTTATAATTTACCTGGAATTATGAAAGACTCATACAAAATTACTACATTGTAAATTATTTGAATTAAGCATTTTGTGTAATACCTTTTTTTTCCCCTCCCTCCTCTCAAGTCCTATTTTTGAAGAAGACACGCCCTCTGTTATGGAAATAGAAATGGAAGAACTTGACAAATGGATGAACAGCATAAACAAAAATGGTACATGGCAACTCCTCTACACCATCATCCTTCTCTTCCTAGCTGATGTAAATCCCATGCGTAGAAAATCCATGTAAAACATTAGGCATGTGTGGTACTGCTTTTCCTACAACATTTTTAGCTGTGTTCTTGACTCCCTGCTACTAAAATAGCAGCACAAATGTCAGGGGTAGAATTGTTCAGAGGAGTATTTTTGTTTGTGTGGGAGCTTATTTTTAACATATGAAGGAATATCATAAATGTTTTGAGTTTCTAGTAGACACTTCCATTAAACATGCATAGCTGTGAACAGTATTTATATTTTTAAAACACACATTTTTAATGCTAAGTACTAGTTTCCCTGAAGCATCTAGTCCTTTCAGTCTTCAGAGTTTCTATAGTTATGCACCTCACATTTGGCTGTTGTGGAAGAAACATACGTTTACTCATAGTTCAGACAGCCGTTTACTTAAAGTTACTGCCAGGATCCTGTGAATACATCCCTCCCCTCTTTGTGCCCTTTCTCTCACTTGCCATCTCTGCCATGTGAAACACAAGTTGCTCTTTGCTGCCAGCACCATTCACTGCTGGCATCCTCTCTGGCAAGTCTATCAGCCCACAGAGCAATACTACCACCAGCAGCACCTTCAGATCCTTCTTAGCTACTATTGTGCCCCCCCTCCCCGGCCATTTTCCTCCCAACTGAAATCTCCTGGTCAAAATCTCTAAGGATCCTGCATCCTCCTTCAAGGCTTTTCTTAAAAAATGCAGGTCTTAGAATGAGGTGTGAATTAACCAAAGCCTGATTTTGAACCTCTAACAGCTTTTCACTGTCTAGGAAATGATGAAATCTTATTTTTTTTATTCCTGGTCCCTTGCCTTATATCCAAATGGTGCATCTGCCTCACCTTCTAAGGATGCCTTGTTTTTCAGGACATAAAACTCCTTGGAGCATTTCTTTGCATTAACACAGCACTTCATGTGATGAGGTTTTGACCTTCGTGGTCCATAAGCTCTAGCAGAAAACATGTGCTAAGCAGCACTATTGAAATAAAGACATTAATATACCATACAGGCAAATAGTCTTGTAATTTATTATTTTTTTTTTTAATTCTTTGGACAGAAGGGAGCAAATGTTTCACATGCCTTTTTATTTTTTTTGTTAGTGCTCCCTAAACCCCAGCCTCAAACTCCCAGCTGGCCTATAAAGCATAGGTGCAGCTATAACCAGTAGAAGAGTAACAAATAGTCCTCCCCGTGGTAATTGATAGGAAACAGTCCTCAAAAATAATTTATTTGTATACCTGTACATAAACAACTGAAATATACATAGCAAAGAAATTACAGCAACACCTATTAAAGGGAAGGAAGATTTAAAATGTAACATTTACGCTGTAGGGACCATGCAGATTTTACAGCCCAAAGGGTGTAGAAGAGCATCTGCAGTTCTATGTTCAAGACAAAATGTATGACAAAAGTTGATGCAACTTTGAAATAAATGTAGAATGACTGTCAAGAGTAACTATAGCCTTGTTTCTTACCCCTCTTCAGCTGACTGTGAATGTTTGCCTACTGTAAGAGAAGAAGAAAAAGAATCAATTGCCAACCCAAGGTACTTTTAACTCATTATACTATTTGAAGAAATATGACCAACATCATTCCAGAACAATATTTTTTTTAATATGTAATTATGAAATGATTCTGTGGTCTATTTAAGTTTTAAAGTTTTTAATGTGTGGGGACTTTGATTTCAACTTAAACAAAAGGATTGACGCTCTTACTTGTGAACAGGTCTCAGTTAATCACACCAGTAAATTATCTTGCAGTTGTAAACCTGTGCGAGACAGACAACCAGATGGCACAGACTGAGTTTCACTCACAGATCAGACTTTAATCACAGTAGTTCCCCCAAGTGTTAATACAAGCATTCAACACAGCTTCCTTAGCACTCCTCACCAATGCAGACACCCAGCTCTCCTCTGCCACCAGGTACCTATAAGATATCTGAGAACCACTGCCAGATGTTTGACTGGAGCTTGTGACCTGCAGGACAGGGGCTTGTCTGATCCCAAGAGAAACCCACAGGATCTTCCTGATGCCCCCAGGCAGCACTCCCCCAGAGCTGGCATGAGCTCACAGTCCAAGCAGAGATCCTAGACAGATATAAAACTGCAATCCTGAGTGCTTCTAAACTTCAAAACTTTCTGGCTACTTTCCTCAGGATTTTGGCCAGAACCCCTAAACTCCTCTCAAACTCCCATTTTCCCTAATTAAAAATTCTAGTCCCAGTGGGAAGCAAAGGGCTGTACATTGCCCTTGCCTGCATGTTTGTGTTGCAGCTGCCTTTTGGGGGGTGGGCAAAGCAGCTCTTCTGTGTCAGGTTATGACAACAAACAAGCAAACCATTCTGTGTGCCAAGAAAATCCCTGGTGAAGTAGAAGCAGCAGAGACAAGCAGGCAAAGCCAGGAGCAGAGTGGTGTGGCAGGAGGAGGACCTAGGTCTTCCCCCTTCCCATAGCATCAGATAAATCAACTCAACATCCCTCTCTCACAGAGTTGCACCTCCCTCTGCAGACGATCACAATATTCTGTTCTCCCTCTTTTCTGAGCTTCCTTGCTCAGGAGTGAAATAGCACTGATGTTAAATCACTGCTGCTGGGGAGTTTGCAACTTGGTGGCTTCAAAGCTGCACTTTCAGGGCAGCTTTTGGATGGGGCTGCTCCACAACAGGTATTTGTATTTAAAAAAAAAGATCCTAGGTTAAAACAGGCACAATAATTTTACCCTGACCAGGAAAAGATGCTGAATTCAGTAACTATCTGGGTTTTCCCCTCCAGCCTCTAAATGATAACTCAAAGAGGGAAAATTGTTAAGGAAGGGCAGCTGCATAGTAGCTCTCTAAAAACAGATTTGCTGAGCTTAACACTGACTACAGTAGCAACCACAGGACAAATTGTGCTTGAGCCATATGCCAACACCAGCAGAAGTCCATCATACTATAAAAGGCTTTTTAGGCACAATGGCACCCTGAGCATTAAGTTTACTTTCCAAAACTTAAACAGATAATTATCAGAAAAAAATCATCATGACCTACCATGCGGGGCTGACATTTTAAATCCCATATTCCCTAACATGCTTTTGTACCAGATTTGCATTAGCCCCATCAGAAGGTGTGGTTTTTGCTCCTTACTGGCAAAAAGTATCTCTGGGCTACAGCCTACCTCAAATTTGCCACCTGTAAAATAGAGATATTGTTACTTCAAAGCACTACAGTGAGGCTTAAGCCTTGATGCAATAAAGCAGCCCTGTTCAGATAAGTACACTTCAGAGTGAAGGTACACATTATTTAAGCATATTTTCTTATGACTGATACCTTAGGATCAGATTGCTGAGAAATTTCTGCTTCTAAATGGTAGGAAGGCAAACAAATGCAAATTAAAAGCGGAGATTTTTCTCTAAAACACTAAAAGCTTCTCAGACAAAGGACATTAGTTCAATACAAAGTACAAGATTATTAGTTTCAAATTCAGATTCTGAAAGTCTAGCTTCTTTGAGCAAATTTCTTCTCAAATTATGGTAGTTTCTTTTTTAGATTTTATTGATGACATTTCAATACAGGAAACATCTCAAGGCCTCACTGAACACAGATGTCTGAGTGGTTTCTTCCTTTTTCATAAAGATGCTGGGAGGAGTTCATGAAGGAGCAAATGTTTTGAACTATGGATTGATTTGAATAAGATACCATTTTGGAAATGTGAGACTAAACTTTTCAATAATGATGTTTTTACATTTTCAGAGTCAAAGTTTTTCCAAAACTACTTTTCAGAATGAGTGAAAAAAAAATCTAAAAAGATTTAAAGTGCAGAACCCTGATGTGATGAAATATTTCTAAGTGAAGTGCCTCTCTTATCTCACAATTACTTTTTCAAATTTAATTTTACATGAAAGTTTGAGACATGCTTCAAGTCAAAGTGAGAAGATACCTGAAGTAGTGTGATTTCCTGGTAAACAAAAAAAAAAAAGAAAAACTGGTTCCCATTTATTTCTGCAGTTGAACCTTATCAGACCAAGATCTACTGGTTTTGCTGACCAAACTCTGAGCTACATAATGTCAGAAAAATACAGATAAATAGATGTTTTCAGCAGCTCTTTTGGGCAAGAAAAGTGGAAGACTAAGAAATAAAATGAAACAAAGCTATTACTATGGAAAAAATATTCGTATTTATGAACATCAAAGCCTGCAGAGTTGTGAACAAGAGGAAGGACACGACAGCCCAGGATCCTTTGTAGATGAAGATCATCTGCTTTGTGTGTTAACTAAGTTAAAAAATTATATATGTATATACAGTTTTTGAAGATATATATTTAAAATAATACATCTTGCCTTTGAAACCTAGTGCTAAAATTCTGCTTGTGCCTGAGCAGAGAACCACAACAACTCTCCAGCCTCACACATCCCCTGTGTGCAGGAGGGAGTGGGCAGGAAAGCACAGTGGCATCAGATGAGCTCTGATGCTGCTGCGGTGCACAAGTGGGTGCAAGACTAATTATTCTTAAAGAACCTCTACTCCTTGGCAAAACAAAAGTGCAGCCTGTCCTCTTCACAGCGTGGATTTTTGTAGGCTGCCCAATATGAAGAATCAACACACCCCCTCATCTGCTTTATCACATATCATGAGGAGGGGTTCTTTTTCCTTGGGCACTGCTGGGCAGCCTCCTAGTCTTACCGTCCAGAAGAGGGTGGCTCGTTCCTATGGAGAGGTGTTCTGGGCAAGGAATAACTTGGTACAGAACAAAATACTCCTTTCCCAGGCTGTGCCTTAGTTTGGCAATGTACGTAAAAGAATGTGAAGTATCAGGATTACAAGTGGCCCTTTTAACTTCAGAGGTGGTTTAAACCTCTCATCTTAATGCTGACTGAAATCTAACCAGCCAATTAAAAAAGTCACATTTTTAATGTTGGCATGAACCAAACATTAAGAAAATTCTGGGGAGCAAGCTAACAGAAACCATCGGGACACAAAATTCGCCTGTTACAAGGCCAGATGTAATGCAAAAAATTCTATCTGTAAAAAAATTATCCTCACCAATGGAAAGAGGACAATTTGATTTCTGAATCCTCACCTGGGAGCAGGAGAAAGGGTGTGCTGTGTAGCCACCAACCAGAAGAGAAATCAGACCAGCCCTTGCTGCCAGCATCTGGCACCACAGATAGGATCCGTTCATGTGTTGCATGGCTGACACGTTTGTTTTCCAATAAGAGATTCTCATTAGACTCCAGAGGTACTCTTGTGTATTATATCCCACTGAGACAACTAACCCAAGAGCATAACTGGTGTTTTTTTCTTTTCCATGTATACACAGTGATGGTGAATCATGACTTCAGAATGGCAAAGAACTGGTTACAGGAAAGCAGCTAACAATCCCTCAGTTATTAGATGAACTGGATTCGAATAATTAATCTCAAGTGACCAGAGAAGCTAATGCTCTTGTGCCCTGCTGCGTACAGTCTTCACAAAGGAAACATCACCAAAGTGAAGGAAAAAAAAAAAAAGAAGAAAAAAAAAAGAAAGAACACTCTAGTAAGATTAGGAGCTGATTGAAATTCCTTCTGCAATGAGATTCATCACGAATCAAGAGAAGCCTCTTCCCTCCTCCCAAAGGTTCTCATGTTTCTGTCTCATTTTTCAGCTGTGTATCATGCAGAACCACTTCTGTGCTGAGTTTGGTGGGTTACTTTGGGTTTTTTTATTTTATTTTTTTTTTTAAATATAAACAGCATCTGTGATTCTGGAGGACCCTGGTTTGATGGATGTGAAGCTTATGGCTATGCAATGTTTGGTTTTCAATTTACTTTCTGGTAACAGTCCACTGATTTGCACAGGACTTCTGCTGGGGAGGTAAGACCAGGCCAGGTCTGAGGACAGACAAAGCAGCTGAAAAGCCTCCCAAATGATTTGATGGAAGAAACTGCAGCCCAGCAAGGGCATGGTCTTTGTAGCATGCTTTTTGGTTTTCAATTAAAGACATTGTAGAAGTAAAAAATATATTTTGAGATTGCCTTTCAGTTTATCTCCTCAGATTACTACCCTGGGATAGCTCTCACCATTTAACCATCCTCCCTGCCCACAGCTGCTCTCTAAGAACCACCTACTTCAAGAATATTCAACCTTAAAACTTTTTTTTTTTTTTTTAAATAAGAACAGTTGAAAAACTGAACAATTCAGTACTTGCACCAGACAAGTTTAGGTAATGACATGTCATGCATAACTATTTGGTCAAGGTAAGATTCCTGTAAGAAGGTAAAATGCAGTAGGATTTCTGCTTCTTCTGGTGTTGAATATTAAGCTTGGAACATCTGAACGACATGGGCTTCTAAATGTGCCTGGTCACCTCTAATACACTAAAAAAAATAAATCAGACTCCTCAAGTTAGGAATATAATTATTGTAACCTCATCCATTGATTTTAGCTGGTTTGTCTCTTATGGATGTAGTTTAAATATGTAACATACATGAAAGTGGATCCTTGTCTGTGCAAAGCTTCCCCCACCTTATTTAAAATATTAAATTCTCATCCTACCATATGTCATATCCTACCTGTCCTCATCTTCTATTTAAATATAGCATTTCTTCCCACTCAATACATCTTTAATATGATCATTTCTGGTTTGCCTGCAAATATTTCACTGTTATCATGCATAGGTTGGTTAAAGAGAACAAGCAAACACCCCAAGGCTCTGGGATGACAGCTAGGTGTCATTAAGGGCTGACAAATACAGAGGCTTTAGCTTCCTGAGCAATTGAGGATGTTTGAAAATATAAAAGGAAAAATAATGTTTACAGCTAACCACATTCATTCATTACTGAATGACTTGACTAGTAATTTCCTCAAAGAGTAAAAGATTTCTTCATTCTTCCAAACCAATTTATTGCAAATACTGGGTCTAATGTGAGTGATGGTAGATTAATTTTCTCTCCTTGGATGATTTTTAACTTGGAAAAAAGTAGAACAGTTTCCTCTTTCACAGTTTTTTGTTTGTTTGTTTGTTTAGTTTGTTTAGTTTGGTTTGTTTTTTTTTTTTTAACTTTCATTAAGTTCCTGACAGCAAACACATTCTCTAGAATATTGATTTAAAGTAGTGCAATCCCAAGAGGGGAAAAAGTGAATGACTGAAATTTAGGACTTTTTTTTTTTTTAAGAAAAGGGAGGAGGATATTTTTTCTGTAGCAGCTTTGTTGGCAACTTCTTTCCAACAAATGCATTATGCTCAGACTTCCTCCAGTTTAAAAAGCAGTAATCTGAAGATGCCCAAAGCAGAAAATATTTTCTTGAACATTACAAGATAAAAAGATGTACTGAGGCCATTACCAGCTGTGTGGTTGGAGGGCAGTAAGTGGTGACCCAGCAGTTTGCAACACCCGTGTCCAGCAGTGACTCTGACCCTACCTTGCTCCAGCCCATGCATCTCCAAATCCAGCAGCCTCCACTTGCTCCCTGAAGAGAGCTGAAGCAGGGCTGGGACACAAAGACTTGCCTTTTTTTTTATTTCATGTCACATTTGTCATCAGTTCCTGGACATTTCCTTTCACACAGTTGATCTCAATATTTTAATCTTGTAGGTGAATTAAATTACAGGGGATTTAGACCATTTTACTCCTACATTAATACAGCCAAAACATTGTAAAATTCTACTTCACAAGTATGATATTTACACCTTCTGTTGATACACCTTAATTTCCCCTAAATGTTGCACACAGTCAGGTCCTCTAACCCACAAAACAAGGAGGACAACCAGACAGCAGATAACACACTAGAGGATTTTAAAAATTTTAACATAGCCACGTAGTGCACAGTATTTATGCTGTAACATCCTCATCATCAGCCTGAGCTGAGCTGACCCATCTCACCACTGCCTTGCAAAATCTGCCATCAACTAATAACTCAAATTATCCCTCAGCAGAAATTGAGAAAGCATGCAAATAGAAAGTCACTTGCACTATGTATTATTCTAAAACGTTTAGCAAAGGTGATGATCAATAAGGTGCTGTTCTTTCTTCTTCCATTTCCTTCAAGTATTTCAGTAGTTATCCAGCACTTCGAAATGCTGGGGTTTGAACCCCGAGCCCTGAATTAAGGTTGACATATGGGTGATTCCCACAGCCCTTCATACAGAGGGGGTGAGTTTG